>NC_091462.1:76169754-76407254 GCF_027789765.1 Dendropsophus ebraccatus
CCCAAAGGGCTTCACTGACGGCCACTTGATTTGTATATGAGAAAGGTGCCATGAAGCCCGCCAGGGGATTTTCAATACCCAATCATAAGAGGAAGATGTACCTGGCCTTTCTTACAGCTCTCTGACTTTTATGCTATTGGTTTGTCTTATTACCTATGTTATACCCGATTGGTTTTTAAGTCTTCTGGTTTGTCTTGCTGGCAATTTCTCTTAATATTATACAAATATAACATTTGTTGATTACTATTGTGTTTACAGGCCGAAGAAAGTACATTTTGTGTTGTTACTTAATTCACCTGAGCGCTTATCCATTTGTTACTTCCTTATGGACTGTGTACATGAAATATGTCTACAGCATACTATATATATATATATTCAATCCATAGAATAGGCTCCATGTATTAGCCTTAAACGTCAATGCCCTCCCAACCATCCATTTTTATGGTTGTTCCCAAAATTGGGTATATATATATATATATATATATATATATATATATATATATATTATCACATCATCATCTCATCTTTCACATGGATTATTTATTTACATCTGGTTTATCTACTTAGTCCTCACTGTAAATACATGTAATGTTGTCTATGGGCAAATTGTATGATTTTTAGCCATGCAAGTCTATATGGCCAAGCTGTATGTATACAAACAATCCCACATGCAGTAGTGATCACTGTGATCTGTGTGTGTTGGCCTATTTTTAATGATGTACACAATATTATTAGAAGAAAATACTAGGATTCAGTGTTATGTATATATCTTTATGTAAGAATATTACACTATTGTGGGTGCATTTTATTATGTTAATTGTTACACTCATATTAATACAAACATGCACACACATATTTACTCATAGACTCACATGCACATGTTCAGTACATACATACACATACACACACGCGCGCACACACACACACACACACACACACATATAGCATACACATCTATCTATCTAATATATACAGCGATTTACATTACACCCCTCTTATAGCATATAAAATATATGAGCACAAAAGTATAAATATATATTACACAGCTGCACAATACGTATACACATATACACACATAGAACATATATAAACACAGGTATACAGACCTGCAGTACACACAATCTATACAGTACAATCACACATATATAGTACATACAGACACTTGCAGCATACAGTATAAAAACACACAGTCCATACACATACTTAAATAATAACACTTACATACACGCTAAATCCGAGCTTTACATTGCACAGGTACAGTAGGGACCTAAGTGAGAGGACAATTTGTGGCCACTGTCTACATTGAGAGACCCAGGATTGTACAAGGTAAGGCTAGGTTCACACTGCGTTTTTAGCATCCGTTTAACGGATCAGTTTTTTGAAAAAAACGGATTGCAAAAAACGGATGCATTTGTGTGCATCCGTTTTTGATCTGTTTTTCCATTGACTTCCATTATAAAAAAAAAACGGATCAAAACGGATGCGTTTTTTTACGCACAATAAAGTACTGTTGACACTACTTTTTTAACCCTTAAAAAAAACGGATTCGTTAAACGGATGCTGAAAACGCAGTGTGAACCTACCCTAAATGCTGCCTTCCTGTAGAGCGCCTTACTACACTAAGCCCATCAAGCTGTTGATCCATTAATAACACTCCAGATCATTTATGCCTTCTTCTTCTTCTATCAGTGGCAGTGTTTTCACAGTTGTTTTTCCCACTTCTCCTGGCAATCTCACTTCAGCTAATATACAATTAATGTTTATTAAAAGCAGTTTTGCTATCAGGGATAATACAGGAGCTATTCAACTTTAATTGCTGAGAAGGATATTTTTGGCAATTGCTGAAGAACAATTATTTTCACAGAAAAAACAAGCTTGTTGGTGGCTTTTGTTCTTCTTATCTAGATAAATAAATAAGTTAATAAGAAATAACAGATACTGAGCCGCAATTGTTGAGTCCGTCTCCATCGAAAGCCCAGTTACTTGCAGCAGTATTGTGAAGGGTTAACACCGCTAGCAACTTGCACTGCTTCTATTGGATTATGCCTGCAAAGAAGATATAAATGTAATTTGGGCCTGACACGGTTAATGCAAGCAGAAGCAAAGACAAGTTTTTTTTTTTCTCTCCCTTAGTCTGAATCATAAGTAGGAGTAGAGAAGTAACTCTGGTGATATGGCTGTTGGCTGTCATTGATTTAGCACATATTGGCTCCCCCCGCCACCCCCTCCTCTTGTGTTTTAGTTCTTTTTTTTCCCCTCTGATTTGATTGGTTACTGCACATTACAGCAAAAATATTTAACCAGTTTGATGCCAAATCCATGTAAGATATAAATATTTGATTTCCGTGAGCTTGAGGAAAGAAAAAAAAAAAAAAGACGCTTAACGACAAATCAAGTATATACAGATCTCGCTTATGCTTAGGAAAGTCGGCACGTACAGTATACTGAAACATGCCATAAAACCTATGAATAATGAATACTAATGCGTCTATCACAGAGGAGTTAAAATCTTCTGATTCCTTGGCCTAAAAATGCATATGAGGCTATTTATGCAGAAATCCTAAAGAACAAATAATGTAAATGGGAAATGGGCTGAATGGGGAAGGTGTAGTGGAATACCTCAGCTGTTGTACGAGCAGCTGTTTGATCTTTCTGGTTTTTAATGAGTCTCTGACTCTGAAGGTTTTGAGGACAGAAGGGCTGATCAAAAGCATAATACATGGCATTATCATAAGACTGTATAAAGGCGCATCTGCACTCATTTTCCTTCATGAGCCAGAAGAGAAAACATACGAAATACAGGAACGTCGCTGATACAGATATACAAGGAGTGTTTCTCAGTATCTGATTGTGTACTCTAAAAACACAGGCAGCCATTTTCTGGTCTGAAGCATATTGATGCTCTTGGCAAAGCTTTCTAGTCTTGGTATAAAAAAGGGATACTTGTGCCCAGCCCACCAGCAGCAGACGTGGTGACAGAACGTGCCACCATATGCAATAGATTTATATAACTACATTGCAATATTTACTACAACATACCACTATAGGGGTTATCCTAATATCAAAAGTTATCCCGTAGCCATAGGGTAGGGGATAGCTAGCTGATCATGGTGGTCCAACCACTGGGACCCTGAGAACAGAAGTGAAGAGGGGACATTTATTAAGACTGCCGTACAAGTATGCAGGTCTTAAAGCAAATGTGTCTGATGATACAATCACTTTAAGTGTAGCATATCAATAGAACGGTGTGGGGAAGTTGGTGCCACGGTCCTTTTTAGCGCACATGGCACCAGTGTATTACCGGGCACCATCCCAGGCTGAAGCACTGGAGGTGGGATTAGAATCAAAGGAGCCGTGTCACAGTGGTGGGGGTTTCCTGCCCCTGGGGGTGGCCTGTGTACGCCTCCATTGCTTCAGCCCGGGCCGGTGCCTGGTAATAGACTGGCACCGTGTGTGGGAACCAGGCAACTGTCCAAAAAAGGACTGCGGCACTAGCTTCCCCGCGCCGGCGCAGTTCTACTGATATGCTAGACTTAAATCAAATGTACCTGATAGTACATTTGCTTTAAATTAGGCCCTGACCCCTTTTCCAGATACAACTAAGATAAACCAGATAAACTAAGAGGCGCACGCCTTAATTAATAGGGGGTTTTTTGTTCAGGAATCAGACCCTCATTTCTTTGCAAGTAGAAGGGGTGGTTACAAAGAGCATTTCTCCTTCTAGAACAGTGTTTCTCAACCTTTTCAAGCCAAGTACCCCCATGCGACGAGATGCTCAAGCCAAGTACCCCTAAGCATGCAATCCGTTAAAAACATTGCCTTAGGGTAGATTCACACATACTTTTCGCAGCAAACTCCACTGTGACACTCTGTACTGCCTATTTAACTAGTTAGCTGCTGGGCCTTGAACAGATCATGCTTACCTGCCCGTACTCCTATCTGCTTCTCAGTCTTGCAGGTCATTGACAGGCCGTCAGAGAGCTGTGAGCCAGAGAAGCAGGTGGGAGCGTAAGCAGGTAAGCATGATATATCCCTTTCAGCTAGATATGCCTCTTGCAGCCAGGTATGTCCCATGGAGCCAAATGTGCCCCTTGTAGTCAGATATATTTCTAGATGCCAGGTGTGTCCCCTGTAGGCGGATATGTCTCTTCTAGCTGGATTTGTTCCCTGAAGCTTGATATGTCCCTTTCTGCCAGATCTGTCCCATGAAGTTAGACATGTCCCCCTGCAGCCAGATACCTCCTTCTTCGTAGCCACATACTTTCCCCCCTCATAACCAGATACTTCCCCCCATGTAGCCAGATAAGTCCCCCCATGTAGTCACATACCTCCCCCCATGCAGCCAGATAAGTCCCCCCATGTAGTCACATACCTCCCCCCATGTAGTCAGATACCTCCCCCCATGTAGTCAAGATGCCTCCTTCTATGCAGCCAGATACCTCCCCCAATGTGCACAGATACCTTCCCCATGTAGCTAGATACTTCCTCATTGCAGCCAAATATGTCCTCATGTAGTCAGATACCTCCCCATGTTTTCTTCTCTATCCGGCCCAGACCACCGTGATGATTTCTTACAGCTACAATTCATCTCTTACCAGACAAACATCTTAGGCTCCTGACTTTTCCTTTAACTTCCTTCCCTTTTTCCTACTTACAGGCTCCCATACAGTAGTAAGTCTGCTTTTTGGTATCATCTGCAGTAAAGTGACTAGGTGTGTGGGTTGCCCCCCATATAGTAATAATGCCCCCTGCTGTGCCCTCCATATAGTAATAATGTCTCCTGATGTGCCCTCCATATAGGAATAATGTCTCCTGCTGTGCCCTCCTTATAGTAATAATGTCTCCTGCTGTGTCCTCCATATAGTAATAGTTCCCCCTGTTGTGCCCTCTGTATAGCAATAATTTCTCTTGTTGTGCCCTCCCTATAGTAATAAGGCCTCTTGCTGTGCCTCCATATAGTAAAAATGCCCCCTACTTTGCCTCCATATGGTAAAAATGCCTCCTGCTGTGCCCCATATAGTAATAATACCCCACATCCACCGGCTGCCGCCTCATCTTCTCCCCAGGACAAGGAAGAAGCGGCGCCATCTCCCGGTCCACAATCAACTGCTGCAGGATCCCCGGGCGGAGTAGCCCGGCGCACCACGACCCCCTCTCCGCTGACTTTCTTTGAGGCGCCGCATCTCCTCTATGCCTGCACGGGTCACGCGGGGGAAGAGCGTGCACCGGAGGCTGCTGCTGTCCTGTGACTCCTTCCCCAGCAGCGTCACCAAGCCTTTTCCCCCACAGGGGCCGGGACATTGCTGAGAGGATAGCAGTTTATTTTTTTCCCCCACCTCCCGCGTACCCCCTCAACCTGCGGCGCATACCCCCTGGGGTACGCGTACCGCAGGTTGAGAAACCCTGCTCTAGAAGACCTGACCTGTCCTTCAGCTGATCTGTATAATAATGTGCTGTTGTCCACACATTACTGAAGCCTAAATAATAGCCTGTAGACATATTTCAAAGAATGTCCAGTGCCAAAACCAAGAAGTTGCATAACACAGGATCACTGAGGAGGGATTACAGAATAGAGCTGGGTTGCATTGCCCAAGCCGAACAAGGACTATGGGAAGTAAAGAAACATCTTGGTTCTGAGAACCCAGAGAAAGGGGGCTACTGTAGCAGTAACAGCTTCATCAATCAGATTTAACATTGCAGTGATCATCTAAGTCTCAAATTGACTGTTTAAAAACAAAATGAGAACACTCCGCATTTGACTCCCAGCTTCTGGATAGGTTGCATGCTGGCCTAGGGAGTCCTGGAAAACCATAGACACAGGCTGTATCTAAGTTTTCCTTGCAGATCTGGGGCAGCATCCAACTTCTCCAGACACCAGGAGTAAAATGTAAAGCATTTGGGTTTGGAGAACTTTACAGTTCGGTAAGTCTGCTCAACACTAAGTATAGGTAAGTGGAAATACTGGTGCATTCTACATAAAACATATATATTTAGAATTTTATAATAACTATACATCTTCTTCCATTTAGATGCAATCTTGTATTTAAGATGAATCTCTTTCCTCTTTTGATAATGTAATTGTCACTTTAAGGCAGTGTTCACACAACTGGATTTTGCAGATGTCTTTCTGGACAGCCATCAAAAAGATGGCTTTCATTATCAAAAGACGGATGTCTTTTTGAAAACTGTTCAGAAAGACGTCTGTAAAATCTTATTATGTGAACATGGCCTTAGAGTGGCAAATAATGATCATGAATCTATTAGCGTTAAATTGACAGCTGTCCGGAATAGATTTTCACATAGCCTAAATGCCATAATTTTCATGACAAAAATGGCAACTAAAAATGACGTCAGTAGGTTGACTGAACTCACGCAATCCCATAAGGAATATATATGTGAATAATAATAGACATCTGTTAACAATGACTGATTGTATTGTGTTCAGTATATGATAGGCCATAGCTTATAATAGTCAGCTATAACTTGTGCCTAGCAAAGCCCCACTAGACCGACTATCGAAAACCAATCTGTATCCTGCCCTCCAGCTCCACACTGGAGTTCAATGATAAGAGGACATCACTACATGTTGACATCTTTCATGAACACAAGGGTGAAACTATTTTACTTTTCTCACTGCCAGGCTGATCCTTGTCTCTTTTATCTGTCAGGTTTGTAAGCCACTGACAGTGACAGATATTATCCACCATATCCAATGTGTTCATTAGACGTATAGTGGCGTGAAATAATTGAATTCTCTCTACATGGAACATATGTGTCACGTGCAGTAGACATGACTAATAGAACATATGTGATGTGTAGTTGTACAATTAACTCTCGCTTGTCATGTCGCTAATTATTTAAGGTGCAGATGGATTGAGTGCTGGTAATTTAAAGAAACAGATTTTGACCTGTGTTCCTTTCCTCGTGACTAAAAGACTTTCTCTCCTTTTTAATGGTTATTTTTGCACTAATTTCTCAGCCCACAGCTCTAATTATTCCCTTTGGCAATACAGTAAACCCACTGAGCTTTGCAAGGAATAAACCATATGCATATTTTATCTGCACACAATCTATTTACTCTCAGACAATGCCACGTGGCTGTTGTTTGAATTTTAAAGCTACTCAAGTAGCCATTTCTGGGCTTGTAAGGGAAGCGATTATAGAGTCTGGATGGATGGCAAAATGAGACCCTTTTCAGGCTGACATTGATCCAATGATAGTTTTCACACTTAATGCTCGCTAGCAATTTGCCTATGGCTGCAGCTTGCAGGAGGTGACTACAGGGGAGTTCTCTGTTACTGTTTTAGGGCTCTGGAAGTGGCATGCCAGACAGAGGCAAGTGAATCAATGCTGTTTTTTCTATTAGCTCAACACCTCCTAACACATTAGGCTCACAGTTATCTAATAACTGAGAAACACCACTAATGCAGCTGTACGTGTACAATTTTATTCAAATGGGTATTATAAAAATACCCAGCAGAGTGGATGATAGCTCACATTTCACTTCCTTCAGCCTCGCACTGAATATATTTGCCGTTTACAGCATTTTCTAAATTCCTTGATTATTGGAAAGTGTTACGCTGAGCATTGTGATGTTAAGTGTTTTACTATAGGAAATATCTACCTATTGTATACTCTGTAGTCTGTGGGGAAAGTCTCCTGTAGCTCGATATTAGACTGGAGAAAGATATATTGAAATAGACAGCAAATATGGCAGTCTCATAGCTTTTTCATATTGTTGACACATAACCAAAGGTGTACTACTTGACACTTGGTGATGCTTATTATCTTGCTTGTTTTCCATCAGCAATAAGGCCCAAAATACTGTGTGTCAACCACAGATCCACAGCACATCTGCAAGAGAACTGGAAAAATGTGTTGGATTTGAATCCCTTACTTGCTTTTAATGCATGTCTAGTCAGTATGCATACATAGATAGCCGTCAGACATGGAGTAGGACCACCCATGTCATTACTTAGCCCAGGATAAACAGAAATTTCCATAAATAAACCCTGGAACTTCCCCAACAAAATTATACATATTAATTTGCTCAGATCCTTCTGCTCCATAACAAGCAGACTGTATTTTTCATGTGAAAGATTCATTTGAATGGGGTAATAGTTAAAGGAGAAGTCCGGCGGGGTGGGGGTTAAAAATTCATATTGGGCAGAGGCTGGGGGAACATAACAAAGAACGTATGCTTACCGGATCTCATGCCCGCCCTGCACTGCATTGCTGGGATCTGGTACCCCGTCATTTTCTCCCAGCTGTGAGGTGCGTCACAACCCGGCTGCCACGTTACTGAAGTCATTTAATGGGTGAGCCGGGCATCCGCCCGCCGGGCCATGATGTAGCACCAGGGGGAGGAGCGGTGGGGTGAAATTATGATGTAGCACCAGGGGGAGGAGCAGTGGGGTGAAATTATTTTTTTTTGCCTTCTCCTGACGAACTTCTCCTTTAATTGTCCTTTTTTTAAAAAAAAAAAAACTTGAGCTAAAGGGGTAAATATAGATATGAACCTGTAACTATAGTACTTTTATAGAATATTATATGGAGTCTGCACCTCCACTGAACAGATGCAGTGTATACTACCCTAGCACAGAAGTTCAGTCTTTTTATAGAACACAGTTGAGTCCCTTTAAATGCATCTTGCAGTGATTAACCCCATCTTTAACATTTGGATTGATTTTTTCACCCTCATGAAGTAGTTAATATAGTGTATTCATTGCAGAGTTGACAAGCTCTATTAAGTATGGCAAGGCATGGAGCTCTGTAGTCTGGTTGTGGCCTAAAACGAGTAAACGCCACATGTTGCCTGTCACTATGCTGCTGCCTCTGGTACAGATAGCATCCCAGCTCTGCTGACAAAGTGCTGCATTGCAGCAATGGCTCTGGTAACGCTATACCAATCTGTGCACACATCCACTCTTTACTTATTAATGTCTGATTGATTGATCTGTGATCCGCTAGGATATCCTCAAAGATTGTCTGCTAGAAGGACTGGAGTATTAGATTTGCTGTGCTGACCTGACTAGTGATCCTGAACAAGTGAAATTTGTAGGAGCCTCCAGGTGACGCAATGTCGGATGTTAGTAACTTGATGTTGTTGGCAGAACATATTTTATTCACTAAAGTGGGGGCAATGTGCTAAAATATTCAACAATAGAGACAACAGAGAATTACTTTGTGAGTCATTGCATCTATACTGCAGGGTAAAAGAGGTACTGTACATTTAATAAGTGATATGAGTGTTGTAACATCAGTTCATCATTAGTATTACCCTGCCAGGAAAATAAAATGTGTGGTTTTACGTTATTTATAAAACAGTAACACATTCGGCAGCAATGTACAGTGAAAACATTTATATGAGTCCGGATGGTCCCACATGGCTCTCATTCTACTTTGTAATTTGTAAGCACAAGTATATGGGTAAATATCTTGCTGGGATGTATTGTCATAATACTGTTACATTAGTTTAACAGGTACTGGCCCCCAAGAATAGTCCCTTTCCATGTATCAACATGAAAAATAGAAAAAATAAGGAATGATGGAGGGCACTCATGGTTTAAAAGTACATCTTTATTTCATAAACTTTAAAATCCTCATGCAGATGGAAGCAGTGTTGAGGAACGCCAGTATCCTAGGTGACTGCACAACACGTGACATCTGTTTCGCACGGTAGTCAGGCTTCTACTGCCATCCATGTGTGTTTACTATCTTCTGGAAGTTAAAGTGGCCGTTGGTCTAGGGACTAGGGCTTTTGTGGGTGCCAATAACTTACAATAGATGCCATGTAATGCTACCTCTTCCCAAATCACCATACTTAAAAAAAAACAACAACAATACAATAGTTTTTTCCCATTATAAAAACTGATTATTGCCTCCACCATCAAGATGCCCTTTATTTTGTTCTCGAAGGACCTAAAACTGAAAAAGAGCAGGTCTCTTTATGGCATATGCACAGGGATTGCAGTCCATCTCAGTACAGGAAACCAGCCTGCTTATGCATACCTTAATATGCCTAAGTAGGTGTGAACGTAGGAGGCAGTGGGCAGGCAGAATGATGCACCTGGGGGCCGAGGGATGCCCCCCAGTCCACCAAAAGAGCTAATTAACATATTTATTTTGGAACACATTTAGCAAAAATGGCCAAACATACAACTATAACATAAGTGACAAACCTGATGATAGTTTCCCTTTAATGTTTATAGCAATACAAAATAAAAAGAGAGGGAAAAAGTAAAAGGCACCGCACATTCAATATTTTAATAAAATGCATCTTTCTTAAAGTCAAACCCTGTATACAGAGTTACGTCAGGGCTACATTTCAACTTTTGGTTGCACCATAACATTGATTTTAACTATTGAGTGAAAGCTACAGTTCTCAAGATTGCATACAATTCAATGAATGGTAACTGTAGCTTGAAAGTTAAAATCAATCTTTTAGCGCTACGTGTTGCAGTGTAGCCAGGGCCTAACTCCATGTACAGGATTTTAACAGTGTGTGTGACTTTAGCTTCTTTTTCTATTTTTAGGCCATGTTCAGACATGGCAAAACATTGGCCGTTCTGTGACATGGCCGTGTCACAGAACGGCCGCTGTCTAAGATGGTCAACCCAGCTGATACTGTAGTATTGGCCGGGTGAACATCACTTCAACTTAAATGGAATGCAGGCACCTTTGGGTGTGCGGCACTCTAATTAGCCATAGCACACAATGTAAAGTACAGCTAGGAGCCATACTTTACATTGTGTGCACAGTATATGTTATGCGGCCACTGTTCACTCAATAGCGGCCGCACAAAATAGAAATTTAAGTTTTCTGTGCGACAGCATGGAATCCCGGCCGTAGTGCATATAGTGTGTATACACTACGGTTGTGGCTTCATAGGGGTTAATGTGATAGGCCACTGTGAATAAAGTACGCCGTTGTTGCAAACCTGCAACAACGGCCGTTGTTTAATAAAAAAGAAATACATTGTGTGAACATGGCCTTACACATTTTTCTATTGTATTTGTGGTGTTAGACTATGAACTTAACGTTAAGGTCTGCCCACTCTGCTTAAAATTGTATAGGCTCATTGTTTATCCTAATACGATAGACCTCTTTTATTAAGTTCACATATTACAAAATGTTCAAGAATATTTGTCAATCTAAAAAATACCTGGCTGGATTTATCTACATAAACACATTATAAGCTCTATACAAAGAATGTGCCTTTAAAGACAAGAGAACAAATCACATCTGAAATGCGGTTGATTAGTAAATGCTGGATTTCCAGTACCTCTAAGCACATCTTTAAAAACACTGCCTCCCCTTACACAATGGCCAGAGGCATTCAACATTGAGGGAGATTACTATACTCAGAAATATTGAATTGAAAAGCACATATTGGCAGATAAAGCCAAAGACACCTGTGCTGGTATCTAATTCATTTTCCTTTGGCAGCCTTAATATATTCTTTCATCAAGCTTTGCCAAGAACTGAGACCCCTTCTCTTTGCTTTGATGCTATATTATGCTGAGTTCTGTTGACAAACACATTCACGTTACTTATCATTACTTCCAAATAGATTTTTTTTTCCAGTTCTCCCAATGACATACTTTAGGGTGTGTTCACACATTCAGGTTTTACAATTCCAATTATTGAATACAAAACCTAGGAACAGATCATAAATTGAGGACACAGCAGTGGAGGAACTGAGATATCTAACTCTTTCACATCCTTTTCTGGCTTTGTATTTTATAATAACAATGAAAAACCTGAATGTGAACACAATTTTTATTTCCAAATCACTTGTAAATTTACAAAACTAACAATAAATAACAAAATATGACAGGGTCCACTTTACCTAGCTGTGTATAGTATTATCACAAGCAATCACTTTCTGTGTAATCTGGAATGTGGTCATCATTGCTTCACTTTTCTTGTTGCAAAAAGTTGCAACTGGGGTTTTTGGGACCCTCCAAGGTTATAAATATACTCACCTGCAATGTTCCTTTGTCATACAATAGCTATTGCCATAAAGAGGGGGCTCAGCCTCTACAGATCAATGGACCACTGCATGTGGCATGACAATGTCATCGTGCCACCTGCTTCACAGACAATGTGCCATATGCTGGGGAAGGAAGCCAAGTAAGGTTCCCTATTTCTCTGCACTCCTACTAACACAAACTTACATCTGTGTGGAGCCTATGTACAATATCACATATATACAGTGTATGTGATGGAAGAAGTGGGAGGAAGTACCCAAGCATGGTTGATTTGTGAATTTTCTTAGCCACTTAGATGTTGTGGAAAACAATGATAGGTCTAAGCTTCTTCTTTTTTTTTTTTTATACAAAAATTCTGCAGGTTTATCCACAGGATTGTGTGTCCATTCAGTATTCATAATTTTTCTACATATTATATTGAAAAGCTTCATAATTTTTTTATTATGCATTGAATAAGGTTTAAAAATCCAAAAACCTATTAAAGCAAATCCTGTATCGCCGGACACTGCCGCCAAACCTCTAGTACCACTTGTAAGCTTTTCTCAATCCACGCCTGGTCCTGGACTTCCCTTGTCCCCAGGTGCCAGTATTTAAGCAAAAAAAAAACTCCTTTAACCTCCTCCCGCCACTCCACTGTTAATTAATGTTACTGGAACCTATGCCTGAAGCTGCAGCGACGTTAATTAACAATCCAGGATGACACAGGCACAGGAGCTGCACCTGTGTCATCACAGCGGCAACTCTCAGCACAGGAGCCGCGCTATGGTGCTGAGAGTTAACCCTATAGATACTGCGGTCAGTACTACCACAGCATCTATAGGGCTCCTGACAGAATTCTCCCTCTACAGAGGGAGAATTCTCTGTCGGTGTCCATCGGGGCTCTGCAAAGTGATTGCAGAGCCCCGATGGCAGCCATGGAAACCGGAAGCTTCAGGCTTCCGGTTTCCTGGCTACAGAAGCAGACGGGGGGATGGAGTAAGGGAAGGCAGGGTGCGCGGCCGTGAGCCCTTCACCCTCCCCTCTCTCCCCTGCCGCTGTCACAAGATTGTAACAGCGACAGGGGACATCGGAGAGGGGGCAGACACAGGAACATCAGCTTATTGGATCATTATGGTCCCATAAGCTGATGTCCAAAAACGACCTGAGCATTGAGGCATCAATGGCCCCAGGTCGTGAAAGGGTTAATACAGTGGCACAGTGTCAAAGGAGCAAGGCCTATAGCATGCCAAAGATGAATAGTTAGCCCAGGGGTGTGGCGACAAAGAAAAAAGGCGAGGAAAGAGGTGCTGCAGGCCTAGGGGATGGATGTTATAGGTCCTTCCCCTTTGAAAAGAAGTTTTTCTTTACTCGAATACCAGCACTAGGAGAGAAAGAAAGCCAGGAATGGATTGAAAAAAGCTAACGGATGGTATTGGACTGTAAAAAAAAAAAAAAAAAATCTGTCTATGTACATTAGTGCCGCTGTTTCTGTGCAAAAAAGAAGAAGGCTTTTTTAAAATCTTGAATGACCATTTTAAGTCGATACTCTGGTATAGACAACTTCTCACTCCTCTAAGAAAAACAATGGGACCCCATGTTTTTACTGGCTGGTATGCAATACTTACTGTATATGCTTTTTCTAAAGATACAGCTTCTCTACAATGAGTTGGGCCAGAGGTCTCCTCCATTTATAAACTGGGAAAGCCCTTTAATCCAGTCTTAGCATTTATTAGTGAAATGGCTTGTTATTACTATATCCCCACTTAGAGCCAGTTTTGCAGGGATTATCTGAAGCTATTCACATTTAACCTTTCCTTTATAATGTTACCTGTATATTTGCTTTATAAACTATAAGCTTAATCCCTATTTAATATGTTTTTCTTTTTTTTCCCAAGGAAAGGTAATTGTATTCCTATTAAAACCCTAAGCCATTTGGAGCAAATCTAAAGTAATTGTATGATCCAAGCACATAATAAATGAGATCCTACTTCGACAGCTTGCATTGTACTGGCAGACTGACATAGATATCAGTAATGTATGTAGAAACAGACATATTACCATATGGTTTTCTAAGAAAAAAAATAGGACATGGAAAAAACAGGTACAACATTTCTTATGGAAACAATATTCAACATCAAACTACTAGGTAGGGCATGGAGCCAGCAATGTTTTCAAACCTCCAGCTTCACAGATACTGTATTCATGGGCGTAACTAGCAGGGTAGCAGACATAGCAGCTGTTATTGGGCCCAAACCTCAAGAGGTAGGGTTAGTCATTCCTACTTAAGATGAAGGAAGGCATAATAATTGGGCTCCATTCCAAGATCGGCTATGAAACTCCATATAGTTGGAAATGCTCATGCTGTATGTATTCCTTAACTCTGCTATAATGTCACTCTGTGCTTTATCCTTGAACTCTGGCATTACTATAAAACGTATACATATGCTGTGACATCAGTGTGTTCATAATTCCTGTACTGTGACATTACAGTGGTTATTATTTGTAAGCAGTGACATCACTGTGTGCAGTGTGCCTGTTATTGTGACATCACTGTGCACATTATTCCACTATTGGGACATCCCTCTGCATTGTCAAGTGTGGCCTCACTCTATGTCTTGCTGGGAGACCCCCATGGTTACTTGTTATGCCCCTGACCATATTAAATGCAATTGAAAGTGTACCTGTCATTATAACTTTTAAAACCTAAATCAACAGTAGAAATGAAGCAAGTTTGTAATTGACATTTTTATTTCTTTTATCATGAAAAACATGGCACTTCCTGTGTTCTGACTCTTTTTTTCCCCATAGAGTCTAAACAAAGGAAGTCCAGTGTTTCCCAGGTCATCTCTGTTCCCAGAGAAGGCAGTCATGTGATTGATGGATGCATTGAGCTGTGACACTCTGTATGGCTATGTTCACACAACGTCAGAAATAGAGAAAAGGCGGCCGATTTTCATATTTAAAATAACATGCGTTTTTGCCGAAATTTAACTGACTGCAATGGCAATCCGTTGAAATAAATGGGAAGACGGACATCCAATGCACACAACATATTGAATAATGGACGTTTTTACCACGGACGTCAAATTAATTAACATGATCGGACGTCTTTTGCAAACAGCGGACGTTTTTTATTAGTTGTTCACACACAGTTTTTCTTTTGTTACCATTCTTTCTCCGTTTTTACTATTAACCCTTCCACAACCTGGGATCATTCATGCCTCAATGCCCAGGTCGTGATTTGACATCAGCTTATGGGATCATAATGATCCCATGCGGCTGTCATAATCTTGTGACAGCGACAGGGGAGAGAGAGAGGATGGGGCAGAGCGCACGGCCGCGCACCAGGCGCGCGTCCTGCCTTGCCTTCTGACCCCCGCCGGCCTCCTTAGCTAGAAACCGAAAGCCTCAGGCTTCTGGTTTCTATGGCTACCATCGGGGCTCTGCGATCAGTTTGCAGAGCCCCAATGCACACCGGAGATACAATTCTCCCTCTGTAGAGGGAGAATTGTCTCTCCGGGGCCCTATAGATACTGCGGTCGTGCTGACTGCAGTGTCTATAGGGTTAACTCTCATCACCAGAGCGTGGCTCCGGTGCTGAGAGTTGCGGTGGATCTCTGGCTATCACTGATACCCGGGACCTGCCGCGGATGACACAGGCGTATCTCCTACGCCTGTATCATCCTGTGCAGTAAATTAACATCACTACAGCACCAGGCATAGGCTGCAGCGACGTTAATTTACTGTGCAGCGGCGGAAAGAGGTTAAATTCAGTGAACTTTTCAATTAAGCCACACCCAAAGTGCAATTAATAACCCCAAACTAGAATAATGTGAAAACACCAGTCATTGCAATAAGGGGAGGCCAGACACCTAATGATGTCCGTTATGTTAGACTCAAAATAACAGATGTAACTTTAAATGGAGTTGAAGAAATGTTGTGTGAACATAGCCTTTAGGTCAAACTTGTGTTTAGTCTCTTTTTTTGGACCAGCACATGACTTAAAATATGCCTTAAAGGGGTACTTTAGCGTGGGGGCTATTTTTAGATGTGGCCGGGGAGGAGGTGGCTGAAAAAAAAGACGTCCACTCACCTCCCCGGTTCCAGCGGCGAGTCCCGCATCACGGCGCTCCTGTGCCCGGTTCCCGGCCGCTTCCTGGTCTCTGACGCGGGCCCGAGACGTGACGTCTCAGGTCCGCTCAGCCCCCACGCTGGATAACCCCTTTAAGTAGACTGGACCTGGATTTCTGGTAAGTATACCTTTGTTTTAAAGAAACTTAAAAAAAAAATGTATATTGCAAACTTTACTGTACTTTACATACTGTATATTGTTGATTCACATTTAAAAAAAAAATTATAATGACAGGTACACTTTAAGAAATGTTTGAGAAATTTGGTGCAATGTGTATTAGGAATCATTAAAGCTAATGCATAGTCTAGTTTCCTTATTTCTATAGAAACCTAGCCAAGCTACCTTTTTTTTGCTCCAGTTTAAAATGAAGGATTGGAGGCAAGCATCTCATGTGATCAATTAGTGCTTCTTGTATGTGATAGGCAGATTTGGGTCAATCCTTATACATGCTTTTCTTGTCTATTTTGAGTATTTTCTTGTTTATGAAGCATAAACACAGAACACACATTTCCTGATGCACAGAAGATAGTGTCTTTGGTTTTACATGATAATTTTCCGGCTATATTAAGACTATCTACTTTAGACAGAAGATGACTGTCTTTTGTGATGGATATGTTTTTTTTTTTTTACATTGGCACTATATGAAATGAATACATTAATTCATCAATTAATGACCAAATCAATCATTTAATAGGAGTCCATCACTTTCCCTCATAGGTAATATTGATGCATGGATCTGCAGTCTGCACAAGGTAGATTAAGGGGGGTGGGGAGGCTGTTAGGCAGCAAAAGCATATAGGCTTGGTTGTAACTGTTCTGCTCTTATCTCACTATGAACCCTGTATTATCTCTAGTGCTGGTATAAGCTTGAAAAGTTATCTTTACATTATCTGACATATAGGGATGAGCACATTTTTCTATAATTTGGTTCGCTTGCCAATGCCAAAAATGTGTGAACTTGTGAACCAAACCCAACAAACCATTTCGGACCACAACTTAACTGTCCCTGTTTCCCCGGTGTTCTGTTCCAAGTCCCCGTGCCTTCAGCCTGCTTAGCCAATTACTGACTGAGAAGGGACAGCACAAAAGCCAGTGAGTGGACTGTGACTCTCCAGACAAGAGTGAAAGCCTGCTCTGGTGTTGTCCAGTCTTTGCTGGATTCACTTTGCTTATCCATAATTAAGTATACCGGTAAACATACATATCAACAGTCCTTTGACAATCTGGGAGCTGGACCCAACAAGCTAAGATCCTGCCCAAAAGTAAGCATTTTGAATATAGTCGTGGTGCTTCAAAAGTGTTGTTTGGTGCTTTTGAGTTGGAGATTTAAAGGGCCACTCTGACGTTAGGGGAGAAAAAAAGAAGAAGAAGAAGAAGAAGAAGAAAAAAACGGATATATTTTATACTATCCATGCCTCCGGTGATGATCGCCCCTTGAATTTCCCACTGACCTTGGTCCCCGTCAGCTCCAGTTGTGTCTTTGGATCTCCCTCACTTCCATGTTCTAGTATAGTGAATGGGAAAGAAAAGGATACTGGTGCAAGCAAGCTGCAAGCTATGTGATGAGTTCCAGCCAATGGAAAGGCTGCTGGTGCGCAAGTGCACTGGTAGCCTTTTCTCTCTCATTCCGTTCTACAAGAAGACACAAAGGAGGAGGCAGATCAGTCCAGCCTCCTGCTGTTATGCCACCGACCTAAAATGGTGCGGGGAGAAGAGCACTTGGTTGCAGTTTTTAGGTATGTATGCTTTCTATCACTTTCAGGGGTGGGAGAGGGGGGCACAGGGCCAGATAGCTAATTAACATACAGTACATATATAACTTTGTAATGTGCACTAATTAGGGGGGAAAAAAACATAACGCCGGAGTTGTCCTTTAAATGTCCTGATTTTGATTCTCAGAATGTTGGCAACTCTGGTGACAATGTAACTATATATTTCTGCTATTGTCTGCTTTAGATAACCTTTAGATAACAAAGACCACCGGTTGTGGAGAACCTTGACGGGGAAAATGATTATTACTGCATAAAGTAGAATGCCTTTGAATACAACTCTTTGTGGGGGTTAAGTTGAATTCATTTGGGAATAATATTTTATGTTTTATAATAACAAAAATCTAGAAGGATTGCATTAAAACATTCCTAAATATATTTATAGCCAACCTCGAACAGTCTTCACAAGTTAGACGCGTTGTAGCGTACTGTTTTATTTAAGCACTGATTTAATGTATAATTTGTCTCCCAATATAAGCGCCTGTGTTGTCTCTTCATTTTAGTCATTCAATCATAATTTTGTAAATCTGGATGTCTTTATTCATAGACAAAGTTTTTTAGTAGAAAAAATGAGATTTGTGAACAGATTCATCCCCAACTCTGAGCAGAGAACTTACATTTTTCATGTCTGCTGAAACACCTGAGATCTCATTAGAGAAATTGTATTTTTACATTCAGGAGAGCAGACCATAATATCCCATTTAATGTTTCTTACTATGCGAAAATTCAAGACTTTCCAGGATGAGTCACTTTTCCTGCACAGCAGATTTGTTTCTGAAACTTTAAGTCACTGTTCCATCCGGCAATTAAAAGTTCGACTTCATGTAAGAATTTGGAGGTCATTTCAAAACATAATTCAGTCTGTGAGTTCCATTATTTTAATCCTTTGCCTATTGATGAGAATTGTCCAGCTCTAATCCCATAGACATTAGCTTTGTATTGTATTATATTCCCCTTGTTGCCGATTAGTATAGGCATGTGCTACCATGACCAACTGCTTATTTTAATCTTATTTCTGAAAATGTGTCCATGAATTTCAAAAATATTTTAAGTTAAACTTCTTTTACAGGTTTTCCCATTAGGGCAATTCCTTCACATTTACCTTAAAGAGGAGCACCCTCATTGCCTGTGAATCCACATAGTGGACAACATGGGTGGCCTATATTCCGATCATCGCGTGTCACCCTTCCCACACAATGTTGATATTTACGCCTGCCCCCTCCATGTCTTGGAAGTGAGTGTCAAGAAGCAGAAGTCTTCGGCCACTTTCTGGTCCCCATATAATACCTTTAATAAGTCATATGACCTTTATATCTATTATTGAGGGCCTCAATCAATAATGCAGAGCAGGGAGCTACTGTAAGGAAAGGCTCCAACTGTAGCCAATAGACAGAATATACCTTTGCAATCTCAAAAGCTTACAATGTGTCAGAATTGTTTCAATTAACCATTCAAAATTATCAACTTCTAAGTATCCAATTCTTAAGAAGTGCCACAAAGGTCGAAATGACTAGCAGTTAAAGATACAGTATAGCTATAAAGTGGCCACATTGCCAATAGGTAAGTCATTTAAGCAGAAGAAGGGTTATATTTTATAGTTATATTAATGAATTGGTTCATTTCCATTCTAATTACAAGTCATAACCATTGCTTTTTTTTTTTTTTTCTAAAGGGTACCTGCATTGTGTAAACTCTCAATGACTTTATGACTTACATAAAGCAAGTTGCATGGATTTTATGTGGTATGATGGTCCATAAACATTTGAAATGACAAAAGTCACAAGAATGCTGCAAAGCTTTCTTATCAACAGACCATAAATAATGCATTGAGATCTAAATGTTATGCAATAGAAAATCTTTTGACTGTTATTGGCTTCTCAGACGAGATCAGCGGCAAAACAATTAGACTGCTGCCTTTTAGAAAACTAAAGATCTGACATTAAAGTGAATGTCAACATTTTTTCTTCACGTCCAGTCTTTTGTGGCAATCGATTGTTTTATTAAATCTTAATTTATTGCCAAAATAGATACTGCATATATTTAAATAATAAACATTTTGATAGCCTCTAACTGCCACTAGGGGTGATGGGGAGTCTATTATTTATTGTTTAGCTTCATTATAAAAAAGAGCATAAGGTAAGCTCCTTAGCTTACCTTGGTGGATGGAAGCATGCAGTCAGAATATTAGTATTTTATGAGCGAAGCGAATCACGCAAAGCTGGATTTGCTGCAAATCATGCTGTCAATTCACTTCATTCTGAGAAACAATTTCCGCAAGATTTATTAAGAAATTTGGAGGTTGGGATGGTGGACATACATGTTTTATTACAATAGTGCCACTTGGCGGGAACAAGGGATTGTCCATAATCTTTTGCGGCCATCCAATCACTTGTAAGCCCCCCTGTGATGTCAGCACCTCACCCTGTATGTAGTGTGCTCCACCTTTCAGAGGCGGACAGTTGGCTATGTGTGCAGAGGAAAGAAGGATCACAGCTGACATTTAGGGCAATAGAGAGAGAAGAGGAAAGAAAAGAAAGAATAGGAGAGTCCATCATTGGTGGGTGTCTGTGAGTGGTTTGGATTAAGTTATCCTTATCTGTAAAGCCTGGCTGTAAAGCCAGTGTGCATTCAAACCAATGTGTATATGCTGTAAAGACAATGTGCATACAAACCAGTCTGTGGGGGCTGTAAAGCCAGCAGTGTGCATTCACAACAGTCTGTGGGGGATTCAAAGCCAGCAGTGTGCATTCAAAACAGTCTGTGGGGGATTTAAAGCCATCAGTGTACATTCTAAACAGTCTGTTGTAGATGCTGTGGGTGAAGTTAACCCAGTGTTCCAACCCCTGTCTAATAAAGTATTGTTTTGCTGAACAAAACATTATTCTGCAATAGTCCAATTATTGTAGCTATAATTGTTTGGCTGCTTCATCAAGATTCATTTGTATGCGGTTTGCAAATTTTCAAGTACCTCCCGAAATTAATTTTTGACTGTTGGTATTTCTCGTATCCTTAGTGTTTAATTCTATGCATAAGAGCTCTGTATGGCGAAAAAGACGGAGCACAAAGATATATATATATATATATATATATATATATATATGAAAAAGACTGATCTTGGCAGTAATTTTTTTAAAGCACTAAAGAAACAAATAAAACATTTGCCAATGTTCTATCTAGATCTGTACTCAGTAGAGTTTCCCTTAATAAATCTTTAATACTGGTCCACATAGTGTTTCTGATGGGACACATCATGAGAACAACACTGGCACAGGCTTCATATTAGCTAATAGCACTGCTGAAATGTTGAACAGGGTTGATACTAGGACATTAGCGCCTAACATAATGCTTGTAACGTTCCGTATATGACACTGCACTTGTAGGCATATGCCTTAGGCTAGTTACGTTTCTGATGTTTTCCTGAAGAATATGTTGAACATATCTATAGGGCCCAATAGACCCAATAGATGACACAAGAGTGTCCTTTTGGCATCTACAAGGCAGGTAAGCATTAGAAGACCTTTTTTTTTTTTTTTTTAACTGTGTAGGAAAGCTCAGCACTTCCTCATCAGCGGCATTAACAATCCACATCCCATACATTCTACAGAAAATGTTTGCATTATTTATGTAGGACCAGCACTGAAAAGGCAAGAAATAAACCTATTAAAAAAACAATGTGCTACATAGATGTGCTACACAGAGCATATTTGTGGCACATTCATGGCAGCCAGATGGGATTTAATGGGGAATATCCTTATAGATGTCTCAAAAGAGACCTGAAATAAGTAAAGTAAGGAGCACAAAGTACATGAGTGTGATATTCTGTTATACTGTATTGTTTCCATGTAAAAGAAGTAATTTGCTAAATATTTATCCACCAGAAGCAATAAAGCTGATTTTGCAATGCTATGTATTGGGATAGCTACCGTGAAAGTCTATTGGTGGTACCTAGCCTGATTAATCTCTGTTTAGACTGCTGTCTGTGGTGGGGACCTCCCAAGCGCAATACATTTTAACAATGGTTGTTCTTTTCATAGTGAAATGGGTTGCAAGTCAACGGTTGCAAGTCAATGCAACTGATAGCCATTGTTCACACAATGTATTGAACAATGGCTGTTGTTTGATACAGCCCTCGAAATAACAAGCATGTCAGTTATTTCCGGCATATGTGCACTGATTTCAATGCATTTTTAACTGCAAACAATGGCCATCACTTTCAAATCACTATTATTGGAGAATCCCCTCCATAAGGAAAAGGGCCCATCTTCAGATAGCTGTTTTTAGGTTCTTCTCCCTCATCAGTACAGAGTTGCTAGGTGAGAGAGCTTTGGCTGGGTTCACATACAATATTTTGGGTCTTATTTTGGTTAGCGGCTTTACCATAACCAGGAGCGGAACAGACACAGAGAAGATATTCACATTCATTCATATTCATATTTTGCGCTCACACAGATACATCTAAGCTATTGTGTGTGAATCCACCCATGGGTCTGAAGGGCCATGTTTCTCCGTGTGCATACTGCCAATATGATGTAGGGAGTCTTGTAGGCTCTGCATTTCATTTACATACCTTAGTCCCTGATCTATAAGACTCCTTATAGTAACCAGGAGAATACTCTACCCCCTCCGAGTCAGTACGTGTGCATCAATACTATTCTGTTCTAGACATCCCCATAGATTTTAAAGGCAGCTAAATAGCAACCTACAAAGGAAGGAAAAATAATTACAACTTCATTTCTAAAATGTTCCAGACGTACAGTACCTAGGCAATGCCCTGTCCTAAATACCAATCATCTATTTAATTATATCCTTATTCCTAGATGAAGTGTCTGGCCTGAAAAGATCACAGTCTAATATACACAAATATGGAAATTGCTTCTAATTCAAATCTTAAGTGGGCAACAGCAGCCCCGTGGTGTCCTGCTTGGGGAAATTATTTCAGTCCAGGCAGAGGGCACTGTGATTCTAATGTTGGAGGAATGGTGATTTCTGAGCAGTGTGATTTTCTAATTAGAGGAAGAGCCAGAGAGGACCATTTTCTTAATCAGCTAGGGAGTCGAAACTCAGCACATTTCGGTGTATTTGCAATGAAAATGCTTCATGGCAACATACAAATGGCTTTTATTACATAAAGGCTGTAATTAGAGGAAGTCAAATCAGTTGGAAATGAGTCAAGCTGGAGATGGCTAAGCTGCCTTCTGAATTTTGGTCTAGAGATTAGTGCTACTGTTATAGCCTCTGAGAAGCATCTTTGATTTACTTATAATGCTTGACGTAGCAAATATAATCCAGCAGAAATAAAATGAACATAAATTTAGTTGTACTGTTAGAATCTCTTTGTGATTTGACAGAAAGTGGCACATTGCGAGTGATGTCGGGAAGATGAGTACGGGGGTCATATTAGACAAATTACTTAAAAAAAAGGCTCCTCTTGAAGATCTACATTATTTTAAGTCTCATAGTTTTGCGAAGCTTTTAGGATGCACTTTAAAAGTCCACATGGAATATTTTTGTGCATGTCAATGCGACAGCCTCATTGTGTTTTAAATTATAGTCCTAACATGGGACTTCCAGCATGTTGCTTATCTGACATGAGTTATTTAAATGCATGTAAAGCTTGGCAGGTATAAATTTGAAGAAGAAAAGAGATTATTCCAAAGAATAGAATTTGTTAATATGAACGCACTGTTCCTGGATTTTAAGCTTTTTTTTTATATTGAAGACTATATTTTTACAAGCTGTTTCATTACACTGCACCTTTACTGTTCAGTCACCTGTATAAATATATACTTGTTTATAACAAGGACCTTTTTTTTAATTTTCCTAAGAAATTGCATTGAACAGTATCCATTATGTGGCCTAGTGCTCTATTTCTGGTTAGTGTGTGAAGGCACTTTAAGTGGACATATTTATTTCAGCTTGAATTGAATAATTGTAGTACATGAGGGACAGACCCTTAAATAAAGAGCAAGTGTTTTGGACAATAGCTTTTTCCTGAGGGACAAGCCCCCTAGTTAGCAACAGATTTGGATGGGACAATTGGTAGCCTCTGTGGGACATTTATCTTGAAGGGAAACTTAAGACATTGCTTGTACAGTTCTGTGTGTGTGAGTTATACTATAGAGCAGGAAGAGCTGAGAAGATTAGTGTCCCTACCATTATGGCGAACCTCAGCTCACACCGGCGGATCGAACTGTGAAGAGCATGTGGCAACACACAATGTCAGTCACCCTTTAATATATAGTTTTGTGAGCCAAGGTTAAGTATAACTTTTATTCATTTTCACCCCTCCTTTTTCTATGCTTATGAGTCCAGAGGATGGCCCCACTCAGAGATTGACATCCTTTCCATTCTGCGTTTCCATCCAGAGATACACATCAATCTCCAATAAGATAAGCATAGAAAGCTATTTCTTTATTCAAAGTCATAAAGGAAAGGCAGTCATTCAATAACTGTCTACTTGACTCCTAAGCACTGAAAGAGTAGACATATAAGTAATAAAATACAATTTAAACTGAATATTTTTCCATAAAACTATGTATCAATCAGCTCAGTTTGTTTAGCTTTATAACTTGGTAGATCAGAAATCCCTTTCAATCTGGTAGGTTCCCTTTAACAAGCAACAAATTTGGATGGGGCAACTGGTAAATCCTGAGGGGCAGACCTCTTAAAATAAAAAAAGAGTCTATAGGATTCTAATGGTATTCAAAGCTGTTGCAACTAGTGAATGACACCCTGAGTTGCCCTGCTCTTCCTGATGGAAAAGGCACCATAGACCTCTCATAAAAGTACAAAAGCTTTAAAAAAGATTAATGGTGTGTTTACAATTTGTTTTCGGCACTAATGTTGTATAAGGCTATGTTCACACTATTTGCAACAACGGCCGTGATTTATACAAAATATATGTTATATGTGAATTAATGGAATTCCGACTAAAACGTATAAACATAGTAAACACTCCGGTCGGGATTGCATCCGGTTGCACGAAAAACTGACATGTCAGTTTTCTGCAGCCACTTCATTGAATAGCGTCACAGAGAATATGTCAGTTCACACAATGGAGTGTGTTGCTACGGCCGTGCGCTCCACTGTGTGCAGAGGTGAATTGGGATGTGGGTGCACACAGATGTGCCCCCATCTGAATTCACCAGAAATGAAGATCATTCAGTAACACCTATCGGTTTTATAAGTAGTGTGAGCCCGGCCTAACATTGTTTCCAAAATTTAGGAATTCTGCCTAAGTTTGACAAACAAAAATACCTTCATGAACTATATGACAATAAAGGACACTGCTGAAAAAAATGTAAGTGCCTTTCCAAATACTTTGCAGTGTGTATAGAAGTATATATAGTATACACCTGTTGTTTTCAGGATCCTTGGCACAACATAAATCATGCTACTACACCAACTGTTCATGGGATTTGGTAATTTCATCACTTGAGTAAATTTTCTAGGATTGGTTACTAAAGCACATTTTGCAGCTAGACAATGTGTACTAGTGTAAGTGAAAGGGGAATAGCTCCGTAAAAGTATCACATACTGTGACAGAATCTGAAGCAGGGAAGCCTGGTTTGATTCCGGCGTCCCAAGTTCCTCGTGACCTTGGGCAAGTCATTTTATCTTTCAGTGCCTCAGGCAGAGGCTCACTGTGCCTGAAACTTCTTTCAGTACATTGGCAGCCTTCTGTGAAGAAAATAATACCATGCAGGAGTTAAGTGTGTGTAAGTAATGGTACGGAGGCTGGGAAACTGCTATAATACAGGTGTAATATAGTGATTTACTAAGTCAATGCATTTGTTTAATAGTGAAATCTAATTCAATCCTAATTCTTCAAAATCTTTCTTACTGCTCCTACCCCTAATATATGGTAAAAGTGTTACCTATGGTTTCTCTGCAGTAAGCATTCAAGGTGACTATAGTGCTACAGGGTAATATGTGACTGAAGTTAACCATACTCAGTGCACTATTTCTCAAGATACATCAAAGGAACAGTATGCTGTAGTGAGTAAGCTGGACTGAAATAATAACCTTAATAATAATCTATATTTGTATAATACCAACATATTCCCATTCCTTAGCACTTTGCACGATGCAGGCGGTACAAGGATGTACAAACATCATAGAGGTTTGTTCACACTGAGTAAATCAGGGTAGGTAAGGATACGTTCACACTGAGTAAATCAGGTGGAATCCCGCCTGTCTCAGTGTGCCCTAGCCGGTCTATGGGAGAGCACTCGCTTTTCCCCTGCCGCCGCTCTCCGCTTAAAGAAACTTCCGCCACGGAATTCCACCTGATTTACTCAATGTGTTTAGATGCTGTGTTCAGTTATTTAGTCAAATCTGCTGCGGACTCTGTACGTGTGAAGCTACCCTCACAAAGTAAATTTGAGTACCCTGCTCAAAAGAGCTTACAATCTGTTAGAATAAATGTATGTGTACAACAGACCAGCCATAATTTATTTAAAAAAAAAAAAGTAGTAAGCATATCTGCATGAGCCAGGTAACTAGACAGCATTTAAATATGTATACACATGTTTCGGCTGCTAAACACATTGATATGCATTACTTTTCTTCACTTTCAGATGTTGGAGATAACTGACAGTCACTGGTGTTTTGTAGTAGTGGAGGCGTGATGTCATAGAAAGAGATATAACTGGTCACATCAGCAGAACTTTCTATATAAGTTGTCTCCAAAATGTGGCTTTCCAGCTCTTGGGAATCTATAACTGGCACCATTCCTTTACAGCTGCAGACGTTCATGCCATACTTGAAGTTGAAGTTACCCAACACGAGAATAGGATTAAAGGCCCGACTTTACAAAAAAAAAAAAAAGTATATATATATATATATATATATATATATATATATATATATATATATATCAAATAAGGAGGTAGTGGCTTGCTCAATGTTTAAATAGAAAGAGAGGACAAACCGGTTCTCGACCTCTGGTTAGTTGAACTAGTGCAACTATGACAAGAAACGGATGGGAACGCGCATTTCGCTGCTTTTTATAAAAGTAATTTTTCATTACAGTTTGTGTTTATTTCATTGGAGTCTGTGCAAAAGCTAAAATTACCGCTAGCTAAAATCATGCACTCCTTGACAAAGTTCCCAAAGCAATCAGGTTTACCGAGTAACTTTTTGCCTCATTTAATACTTGAAGAAAGTTTGTGTTTCCATCTTGCCATTTAACCACAGTAAATCTAATCAGTCTAATGCATTCTTTTATTGAATTTTAAACTAGCCCATTAAAACCCCTTTAACGTGCTGAAGTAAGCTTCAGAGACTGTTTCCATTTCATCTTTATTGAACTGAGACAGTAGCACTCCTTTCCTTTGCACCACTCTGAGAGGCTGTCAATAATTCAATAGCCATGGCCTTGATGGGCCAAGGCCCAAGTTAGACTTTAAACAGCACCAAACAGCTTGTCAAAGTCTGATGCGCTGTCAATGTCTGACTGATCTATACTGCATGAATTCCCCCTCAGCTCTTGATGTGTTCCAGCGAGTAAAAAGAAAGCAATTTTAGAAGTATACCCAGTGTGAAACACCTGTTTGTATAGAATCTCTAATGAGCAGAGGTGGCGACAGTATCCGAGTCCTGTTGTCACAGTCCACAACAGCCCGATAACTTTTGTTGGCGACAGCTCAATAGAGAGTTTGTTTATACGTGACCCTGACAACATTGGAAGCATAAGTATTTATCTTCAATTATTGGCTAACCCTATACTTTGTTGCAAGATTTTTACTTCATGATTCCAGTTGCTATAGCAACCTCCTGGTATTTAATGTTTGTAAATGCTACCAGCCGTCTAATAACGGGGAGGTATGTTTTCAGAAGCCCCCCAAAGTGTGACCACAGGTTCTGAAATGTACCTATTATTTTTTCCAAGCAGAGAGAAACGCTTTTTCACAGTAAAATGAAAGAAAAAGATATCAGGCGAAGCATTAATATTCCTGTGCTCTTGCTGGTGTTCAGCCTAACAGTGTGCACAGCTATGATAAATTCTCTCCACACTTTCATTGGCTTCATTCTGCTCCTGGCTTTCCTAGTCAGTCTGATGATGCTGCAGCTCCTTTATGTATCTCTGGCCTGTTCATGCTTCTGTTCTCACTCTGTTCTTTTGCCTGCTGCAGTCAATTTGTTCACAATCTTAACTCATCTTGTGTATTAGCCTCAATATTCCAGCCATAGCAAGCTGGAAAATTCTGTTCTACTTCTGACATAACATTAATTCTTTGTTATATTACGAGTTGAAGCAAATATTAACACCTGCGTGGGATGAGAAATGAAATAAAGTAGGTCAGTAAAAAAAAAAGTTAGAAAATTTCCAGAAAGATTGTTATGATCCTGCATCTTAAGAATTGGAATTTTTACTTCTCTAAAATCAAAATAGTCCCAGACTCAATTTCATAGGTACAATAGTAACACAAAACTAGGGGGTCCCTACCAGATCAAAGGATCAAGGTGTCTATAACTGTTTAGTTTTTGTTGGCAGATGAAGCCAAGCTTGAAACCAGTGACCCAGTAGAAATATTTAATTGTTTAATAAAGATGAGCTATGTGATACTAAACTAATCTAAATATCAAAATAAAAAAAAAAATAAAAAGTAAAATTTCAGATCTTATCTTTTTTTAATTCCTGTGTGGCACCCTATACCAATAGTAAGCCACAGGAGGTACGTTGTATGCAGTACACCTGTCCCAGCTAATGCAACTAAGCGGAACTAAGCGGCAAAGCTGTATACCTCATGAGTCAGTTAACATTTCCTGTTCCCAGCACTCTGAATTGCCTCACTGCTCAGTTTATTGAAGCAGGCAATCCTGCCTTTTCACAAAAGTCTTGCACAAATCCAAATTGGCCATCTATTTTTAATCACATCAAACAACCAATTGGAGTGAATCTTCCCAAAACAAACACCGGAAGATTTGTTCTTCTCTAATTTTTAGCAGATCATGTCTAAACTGAATGCACTGCTAACAGACGTCTGAAGCTGTGATCTCTCTTTCGAAGACAGAGATGAGTGGACATCCCCCCCCATCTTTCCCCCCACTGCCAAAAAAAGCAAGGGGGAATGATTGGGTATGACAACTTCTCTGAGCTGTGGCGGCATTCACACTACTGTTACTACTAGTGTGGTCCAACTTGCCAAATCTGGTAGATTCACTTTGAATTCTAATCCTGATTCACACAAAGTATGTACAGGAGAGGTGACCCTTGTCAAAGACAGGTGTCCCTGCTCCTATATAGTACTCAGGGTGTGGGTATACGTTTCAATGAGTGTAAACTGAAATGCATTCAACATTGCCATTTACAGTACTCACAGGTCACTTCCAGGTACAGGACCCATTGATAAGAGTTTATCTGCCCGTACAAGCAAATTGTCCTAAATAATCACAAAAAAGTTAAGATTCGAATCAAATTTTTGATGAAATTTAGACCAAATCAGATTTGCATATTTGCTTACCTCTACCAATCACAGTTATGAGGTTTTCTCATTATATGCTATCATGGTTTTCTCAATAAATACCATTCCGTTAAAAGTATTTAATTAGGATTCTTTACTTATGCAATTAAAGCAAATATCGTATTGGCTGCTATGGCAACAGAGCACAATTGTGATAGAAGTCATCATCTTATTAGAAAATGTCTATTTTATCTTTATTTTTTATTTATTTTTTAGCTTTTCCTGCTAAAATTTAGACATTTAAAGATATATTTATTATGCAAGCTTTAATATCCATACATCCGTCCGGTTGTTATTCTCAACAGAATATAGATAAACCTATTCAATAATATAATACATGAAATAGCACTAACTATCAAGCTTAGATGCATTTGTACAACCACTCTCTCTACTCTCCTGAGATAACACATTAGCACTTGAACGGTAGAAATGAGCAAGATTGAGTAGCAACTATGAATGCAGCGATAAAGCCTCAGGGGCTATGTTTTTCTGCTTTATTCCTGTGCAGCCTGTACATTGATGAGGATGGCAATAATCAGGCCAGCTCCTTATGTATGGAAGATTAGGGTTTAGTCAGCATTATGATAGCTTCCTTTATGCCAAGAAAGGTCATTTGGCAAGCTGCAATAATGCAAATGCATTAAGAAATGGATGTCTGTTTATTGGCCATACTGTATATGGAACTGTCATTTGGTGATAAACTGTAATACACATTGAGAACACCATAGATTTTCTGCATTTGCTTTTGGGATGCTGACTACATCTGTAAGTACATTAAGGTTTTAGAAAGGGAGTGGATCTAGTATAAACTGAAATCTTCTAGATGCCAAGCAGGAGTTCAGTGATTTGCCATTGTGTGCTTTGTAAAATATAGCGTAGTTGACTTTTTGCAATTATTGTGGAAATGCTGAAAATCAAAACGTGTTACCTAAGTGGGTGCAAATGAAAATCGTACTATATCACAATATAAGCAATAGTAAGGTTTTGACTCTAATGAAACAAATATTTCATCACCGTACTTTCTACTGTCATTAGAGATAAGCATTTCAGTTCTTCACTAAGTAATCCCACTCGAATTTCAAAACTTGGCCAAACTCAAATTTTGATCAGGAACTTGTGTCGAAGGTAGGAGTGTGAAGGTAGGAGTAATTGTCAGCCTTGCCATTCAGTTTACACAGGAAATTCGGGATGTGTTACAGCTTACATTTACTACATTTGTTGTTTCACAGTTAGGATACGTTCAAACTACGTAAAAAACACAGCCGTATTTCCTAACAATGACCATAGTTGCGCAAATAACAGCCGTTGTTTGTGCAACTATGGCGTTGTTAGGAAATACGGCCGTGTTTTTTACTTAGTGTGAACCTGACCTTAATGTATGTTGCTGCCCAGCAGTAAACAGATATGATGTATGCATTACCATTTATATTGACTATATTTGCTTGGGCTAGGTAAATGTATTTCTAAAGTAAAAACTTAATTTAAAGGCTAGTTCTGCCTTTAGGCCAAGTTCACACTACGTAAAAAACACGGCCATATTTCATAACAACGGCCGTATTTGCGCAAACAACAGCTGTTATTTGCAAAATAACGACCGTTGTTTGCGCAAATATGGCTGTTATTATGAAATGCGGCTGTGTTTTTTTTTTTACGTAGTGTGAACATAGCCTTAATTAGTATTGAATTTATAATTTATATTTTATAATTATTTTACTTATTATTAGAAATGATAATAAGAAATAAAAATATAACTGTTTTTGGACACCCTTAACAATCTACCCTTATATTTAGTCCTACTCTTTTAGCCTACAGTTTTCTCAATCATCTGTCTGAGACATAAGAACCAATATAAAGTGTGAAGGTGTCCCAGTAATTAATAGACATGCATGGTATCTTTTATCTTTAAATACGTGTGTCTGTGGCCCCCTAGTGTCATCACTTTGGACTTAATAAGGTTTTCCATAAAGCAAAACCCTCCAATGCCTCCCTATAATATAATAAGGCATGCTTGACCCATCTCAATGTCCCCACTGTTCCCACAGTTCCATCTTTCAGTCTCGGTTGTGTTCACATTCTGCTAACGTCCACTGACATTGCAGCTCAGCTCTCTGATTGGCTTAGTGGGGAGTGGGATGCCAGTAGAAGACAGCAGTAGGAGAAAACAGACGGGATCGGAAAATTGCACAGCAGGAGCAGTAGGGGACATGTGTGTGTAGGGTGTTAAATATGACTTTTTTATAGTTTTTTTTTTGCCACTAGGAGACAGTGGGAAGAGTATAAGATTTCCCTGGACAAACCCTGAGAGAGGGTCTTACAAGATATATGACAAGTGGTACCTTAGAGAAAAATCCTTTTCCATTCCTCACCTGTAAGAGTATAAAGTTGGCCAAAGATTACATATAGCCCAACTCAATAATTACTATGGGATTGGCAGATGTGCTATACTGTATAGGGTGTCGTTAGGACATATTTAAAAAGTTTAGGTCAGTGGGAATATGTATTGAGCATGCTGGCTTGCCTTAGTACCCATAAAAGGTTACCTGATGCAGTGGCCTATCCCTGCTCCCCATGCAACATGCATTCTATGAGAGAGCTCAGAAAGATATCTTCTGGATAAACAATCACTTAACCAACAGCTGGACTATCTCATGTGGATGGACATATTAAGGCATTTATGCATAAATAAATTATACGCCACCAAATTATATACACCTTAAACATTTCTCTATGATTGTTAAATCATATATAATATTTATCTTCTTATCTCAGTTGTAACATACTTATCAATAAGCATTCTGTATGTACATGCAAGCCTACACCCAAACGCTACGTTTTACGCTCAAGAAAATATGGAACAGACAAATATCTGGATAAAAATAGCTTGGTGCATTAGCCTGGAAACAGATTAATTTTACAATGGCATTTTTCACTTGCTAAAGAAACATGATTCGTATACCTCTGCGTCTCCTGTTCCCTTTCTGTCATTAATTTGGCACTTAACCATCAAAAGCTATATAAATTAGCAGAGCTGCATTAGCTTTGGCAAGCGTAAAGGAGCTGTATTTGTAAGCTGCTGAGAATCGTAGGCCTCAGAACAGCCCTGCTTATTGTACAGAATCATTAAAAGCTCAGTATCCGGCAAACACAAGAAACTCAAATGGTTAGGTGAAAGTGAATAAAAATGAGGAAGCTTGCAAACTGCTTTCGCTCCAGGGCTGGTTTTAATGAGCCTGTCCCTAATGAGTTGTCCCCGCAACTAGCTTCAGGCCTAAACAGATGAGGCAGGGGTTCTACTAAATTTTTGATGGGATTTGCACTGTTTTTGTGAGAAAGCAAGCATACGAAAGTGCAAAGTTGTGTTATGAATCTTTTACGAGACAGGATTGTTGTCCATGTTGCCATAAGGGATGATGAAACATGATTTCTTAAAGAAGATGTGGCACCTACATATTTTACTTGCAAATGTAGATAAATAGTAGAGCTTTTATTTTACTGGAAACATTCAAATTGACAGGGGTTTGACAAGCTGTTTAGGAGTGTTTTTCATGTCATTACTCTAGGTTATTAAATAAATACTATGTCTAAAATGATTCTCTGTTTATGTCAGCATTGTGTAACCCCTAAATATATGCTAAACGTCAACACATACCGATCTGTTTTCGAAATGTCATTTATTAAAGTACAAAGTATATCAATAGCCTTTCTCCATACTCCCTTGAAAGTCTTAAACTGTCAATGAGAAACACTGGAAATGCAACTATGCAAAATGCAGAACAGAGATCATGGGTGTTAGTAGACTCTTAAGATGCCTGGGGCACCATGTGACTATCTCTGGCATCAGGAGAGCTGGCCCACAGGGCAATAGACCCAGGATACATGCCCCTGCTGCCTACTGCTATCAAAAACGCTGACAATGAAAATTGGCTCTGATAAAATTATGCACTAATTATGCCTTATATTACTCTACTACTACTAAAATGGACACAAATACAGGGATATATCTGCTTACTAGACATAAAGACAAAATAATAGTGTGGCCTCCTCAAACACTTCAGTTATCAAGGTTTAGGAAACAGGCGTACACCATGAATGAATCTACACCTGCTCATGAGAAGGTGTAGATTTCTATGCAAGTCTTCCCATAAGTGCAAATTTCAACAGCTGCTGTGCGCCTTTTAAGAAACTCATCCGGGTAAATGGGGCAGGGACTAATATAAGTCCAGTATACTAGTACACCAGTGCCCCCAATGTGTTGTCTTTTGATAACCCTGTTCATGGTATGGTTCAATGGTAAGTCTATATATTTTAAAGTACGTTCCTGAGAACTTCTGCAAAGTTTGGAGGGGTTCAGCAAAATTGCACAGCTCATTTAAGAAAAAATATATAAACATATTCTCACGTGACCACAGTTCCCTGGTGTTTCCTGGTGGCTCTCTAGTCCCACCCCAGCATTTTCTGTTCTAAAAGCCCGCTCAGCCAATCATAGGCTGATTAGGACTGTACAGCACTGCAGCCTTCGATTGGCTGAGCAGGCTGGAACTACTGATACAAGAGTGATAGCCCACTCCGCCAATCACAGGCCACAGTGCTGTCCCGTTCAAATCAGCTTGTGATTGGCTAAGCAAGCTGTCACTCTTGTCTCAGAAGTGACAGCCCACTCAGCCAATCACAGGCTGACTGGGACTAGACAGCACCATGGCCAGTGATTGGCTGCATGGACCTTCACAATAGAAGATGCCAGGATGGGTCTGGAGAAGAAGAACCCTGAGGGAGCACGTACATGTAGGTATTAGGAGCAGCCTTCAGAAACTGCATTAAAACAGCTAAAAACCTGAAGTTGTTCCACTGTTTTAATGTAGTTTGTAAAGTTTGGTTTGGCATGAACCTAAACTTTACATTTTGAAAGGTTTTCTCATCTCTAACACACACACACATTTTATATATCTCTTTGAAGCTTTTAATGATCAAGGCTAGCTCAATTTTGCAATTTGCCCTATAATTCCACAGTTTTAAGAACTGTTAACTATTAATTCAATTAAACTGGTAACATTTTCAGATTTATTTTAAAATAAGAATGCATAACGGTAACCTTTATCATATAATTATATGCATTTTAATGCTTGGACCGCCAGGGAAATCAGACCAAAGTGAGAACAAGGATGAGACACAAGATACAGAAAGGCCTTCTTTCATACAAAAAAAGAAAATATCTATTTTTTTAAAGGAACATTCATGAATACAAGAATGCACTTTCACATATATATATATATATATATATATATATATATATATATTTATTTGAAAATATATGTATACCAAACTTATATGTATACAAAACTTGGATACTATCCAAAATCTGAATAGAGCAGTTTAAACTCTATTGGGATAACTTAAAGATTAACTTAAGTTCCAGCATTGTGGTCTTTAAGCTAAATGGGAACAAATCAACCTATTTCGACAAATTGTCCTTTCTTTAATGTAGTCCTCAGTGAATTTGCCTCATTTGCCTTAAAGTGGTATTTACTTAAAACAATTGATCTTTTTAATAAAGCTAATGCTCTTGGCTATACGGTATACCATTTGTACTCTATAGTATGTCTACTAATGGCATGACAGAGAATTCTTTCACTCTCTTTGGAGTATCATCCACATTAATCTGAGCTAGTTAAAACTAACATCTATTTCAGGTAAACTCTTGAACTCTTGGGTTAATGTGCAAAATAGACCAGGGTGGATCAATGACCTTCTGATTGCCTAATTTTCACAGGCGACTAGGCAATCACTAATGGGAACTTAGACTATTTCATTAAGAGGATAGTAGATTGTAAAGAAGAAATAAAAAGTTATCTTTAAATAATTATGTACACATAACAAAAAATGTGTTTGTAAATAAATATCATGAAGGTGTTTAAAAATAATCCTAGAAAAAAATCACTCTAAAAATTAGTTCATTCAACTTCCCATCCCTTTTTACATGTATATGAAATGCTATACAAAGTAATTTTCTCACTTATCACATTCCATTAGCTTATCATGCCAGACAGCATTAATAACAAAGGGCTTGACTGACAAAGCCTTACTTAAGTAATCGGTCCTAAACGTAACATTATTTAAAGCAGCAACATTGTATTCTTTTAATGTTTCTTATAATGTGAAAAATTATAATTAAAAATTATATCTTCAACAGTTCCTAAGTGTTACTTTCTAGAGCAGTTTTAAAAGTAAATATCTAAAAGAAAATTAAAAAATTTGAGGCATGATAAATACCTTCTTATAATGCCTTGCCATGTGTGCTATAACATAACATAACATAACTTGAGTCTCTAGCTGCTGAAAGACTCCTTTGAAGTCCTGTGACTTCCAAGGTAGCCTTAGGGCCCTATTACACCAACAGATTATCTGACAGATTTTTTTTAACCAAAGCCAGGAATGGACTGTAGACAGAGAACAGGTAATAAAGGAAAGACTGATATTGCTCCTCTTTTAAAATCCATTCCTGGCTTTGGCTTAACAAAACCTTTCAGATAATCTGTTGGTGTAATAGGGCCTTTAGGCTGTGCCGACCAGAGTGCAGTGGGATATTGATAGTGTTTTTAGGTCATTAAGCTTGTATTATGATTAGGACTTCATAAGAGTTAGTAGCCACCCACTAGCTGAGGGACAGCTAAAAATTAGAGATAAAACTTGCAGAGCTACTACTAATGTTACCTTTACCTTTATTAGTGTGTTAAAAGGTTAGTAGTTTTAAATGCATGACCCATTATGGGATTATGTATAATTATGCAATACAAATTCCAGACATGCAAGTATATGATAATTTACTGAAAAAATGATCATACAAGATCACCACAGTAGGAACGATCTGAGAAAAGTAGCAATGGTGGTAATGCTGTCTGGTATTATACACATTTACATCGGAAACCTTTAGCTATTACATTTATCTTAAAGGGAAGCTGTCGCTAGGTTTATGCCGCCTTAAATGAGGGCAGCATAAACTAGTGACAGAAATGCTTAACAGATCGGTGTATTACTTACATCCTTTAGTTCAGCCATTCTCCTAATATGCAGAAGAATATGATTCTTGCCACACCCCACCCGCCGCCTTCCAGCTGCTGATTGACAGTTGACTGCCTTTATACAGCATGGATAGATAACTGCCAATCAGCAGCTGGTGGGCAGAGTTTTTTTATGCTTCTCATGAATATCCAGGACTACTGGGCTCATGCACATAATGGAGAGGACTACTTATTGTCCATGTTATTCAGGAGGATGTCTCTGAATCAGCTGCTCAGGACAATGTAAGTGATACATCATTCTGTTCAGCTTCTCTGTCATTAGTTTATGCTACCCTTAGGACAGCCTAAACCTGTTGACAGAGTATTTTTAAACATTCAGGCTTCTCTTTTCATGCAATTGACAATTATTAAAATGACTTTACTTACAGATGATATTACCATCACAAGATCACAAACCTATGTTGTTGCTTTGCAGGTTTGTAATAAATCCTTACTTCTAAAAGTTTAAAGACATTGCAAACTTTTAAGAGTTAATTCATATTGTATAAAAATGTGAAACCCACAACCGAAAAATTGTATTTTCTGTCTACAGCACAATGATAAATTCATTGACTTTGTCTCTAGGGCAGTCAAAGCAGCAAAAGCAATTTTAAAAATCAATACATCTGCCGAAAATGGCTGTACGTGAATCAGATTACAAAATATAGTCCATGCAAAGATAAAACAGTCCTATTTTGCATTTTGTCGAAATATTATAGAAAAATGATGTTTCAGATTGGTGACAAAAGTGCTATTAAATGCTTTTAATCTGAGATAGCACAGAGGATAGAAGAGGAAGAGACTTTTGAGGAATGCAATTTATATGGCCTAGTATAACACTGTCTAATCTTTAAACAGTGATCTTGAATCCCTCAATTGTGCTCTTACTGACTACAGTCCTCATCAGTAAATTATTTTACATAATATCTAAAATATTTAATTAAATAAAGTTATGAAAAAACATGTGTATAAAGCTAGGTGTGCCTTTCAGGCCTACCTAGAAATAAGTGAAAGTATGTGTACTTACTTCACTTAGTGACAGAAGCTCCCTGTGTACTTTGTAGAGCTAAAATTAGATACCCCTCCTCCAGGATGCACTGTCCTGCTCTGTGGTGATTCTGTCCATAAGATGAACATGCCCCGCCTCCAGTGTTCACAATTGAGCCTTTATATGCCTAGGGAGGACACTAGGGGTTGGGCATGGTCACATGCTCCTCCATGTCAGAAAGAAAGTACATCCTGGAGGAGGGGAGTTTGATGTTAGCACTATGAGGTACACAGGGAGTTGCTAACAGTTAGAGCTGTGAGACGACTTACTTATACTATACACTGAATAATTTTACTCTAAAGTGGCCAAACCCTTTGATAGTACATACAAACACAGGTAAGCAGTAGGATCTAAAATCGAATCAGTTGTTCACCAGCTCGACTTCAACTGACAAAGTGGTCAACTTACTAAATAACTATTTAATTGACTTAAAGGGAACCAATCAGCCTGTTTGAGCTGATATGGTTCCCTTGAGCATTGTATAAAGCACCTGGAGCGGCACGTACCGTCCGCGGCCGCAGCAGGTGCTTTATAACGGAGAAAATTACTTTTATTCCCCGGCTCGTGACTAGATACGAGCGAGGAAGTAGTCATGGTGGGCGGCTCCCCGCTCGTATCTAGTCACTGCCTGTCAGCGCGCTCAGTGGGATGATTGACAGGCAGAGAGGCCAGTAACGGACCTCTCTGCCTGTCAATCATCAGCAGAGCGCAGTGACTAGATACGAGCGGGGAGCCGCCGACCACGACTACTTCCCCGCTTGTATCTAGTCACGAGCTGGGGAATAAAAGTCATTTTCTCAGTTATAAAGCACCTGCTGCGGCCGCGGACGGTACATGCCGGGGCCGCTCCAGGTGCTTTATACAATGCTCAAGGGAACCATATCAGCCCAAACGGGCTGATTGGTTCCCTTTAAAGGGGCTACAGCTACTTTATTACAAAACAGCACTACCCCTGTGTGGTAGTACAATTCCGCTCCATTCACTTCAATAGAACTGAGCTGTCAAACCCCATCCAAACTAAAGACAAGAGAGTTGCTGTTTCTGGGGAAAAAAATTCTATGTTTTTGTAAGTTTGGACAACACCTTTAAAGGCATAGTAGATTTATAACTAATTATTTTAAAATCACATGATGCAAAATAAAATTTCTTCACATAAAACATAATTTATCACCTAACCATGTCATAAAATATTGCTGGGATGACATGTGACAAATCCCACTGGATAAAATGAAACCATTAATATACTGATTTTCCAAGACACCTATCAGCCAGGATACAACACAATCTTCAGCTTAAAATTACCCAAACATCACACATTCCCCCCAAAAAGAAGCAGTCTGTCAGTATAGTTGAGCAAGAAGAAGATTCACATGTAATAGATAGTTAGGCGGGAGTCGTTGACCTCAGTGTAATTCAGTGCAAACAATTCTAGAAGAAAAGCTTGTAGGACAAGGTATTTAAGATATTTAACTTGTATCTTGCCACTGAGTTGTGCTACCATGGCACTTACAGATTTCTTCTTGCCTGGGCGCACTTAGCACAGGAATAAAATTGGTTACCAAGGTCTGTTGCTCAAAAATATTGCTTGTTTTTTACTGCATATTCTTTACTCCCTAAGTGACTGCAGTGAATGAAATGCCTGGAAATTTTTAAAACTGTATAAAATTGTCACTATTGATCTGTAGTGATTATGTGTTTTTTTAAGCTGCATTTATTCTTTTATTTTCGTTTTGGTCTAAGTTCTATTTATGAACAAGTATTCGAAAGGTGAATATTTTTTAGATGCAACTTTTTTTTAATCTGCCTGTTTTGAGTATTCACCTAAAAGTTTGCATAATCCGGGATTAGCGGCCAATTTATCATTTGCGACTTTTTAAAGAGTCGCACAAACAGGTGCAGGCCTATGTCTGGTCAGTACCAGGTGAATATGCTTACGCAATGTTTGCATTTTTGAGACTTTTTGTGTGACTTTTTTGCGACTTTTTACTTAGATACATTCACTATGGCAGTGCTACATGTTGATAAATCAGTCACAAGATATTGGAACAAAATAGTCTCAATAGTCTTCAACCAAGACATAGCTATCACTATTGTTATTTCTTTGGTTATTTCCAATATTCTTTTTTTTTTAAACTTACACTAATACAAATATCCCATACACAGTTCCTATACTGATGCGCTCATATCATGAGTAAGTAGGATCTATCATAAAATACAGTAGAAGATAATTTCCTAAAAATAATCATGTAAATCCCGCTAGTCATTTAATCCTATTGTTTTCCTACCAAGGGAACAATGGGATGTGTTAATTAACTTTGTCATAGATGATTTTCCCAATAAGGGACAATTGTTCTTTTTTTTGTTCTTCCTGTCACAATAAGATTTATTTTCCTATAGCTACAATGACAGTATGCATATGTTACAAATAACATGTCACACACGTATAAAGCATTCAATCTGGAAATAAAAGGCGTGTATGTTATAGTCATTGTAAGAATCTCTTGTTACATTGTCATTTATATGAAAATGTCATTACTACTTAACAGGTCTCACTTCCTAGCAGCAGATATAGTAACTCATTCTCATTTAAATTGATGTAGAAGAGCCAATCAGCACTTGTGGGTTTTTGATTAAGCACAATAATATGAGAATGATATGAGACATAATATACTGTATATACGGCTAGATGCATGATAGTCAGTAGCATGCTTTCTGTGTTAATTGCAATTAGAATCAAGGGAAGAATTGGGGCAATCCCTCCTTTGATTTGATATTAAATTCAGAGTATGTTCACACATCTTTTTGAGGCAAAAATATGTCTGTATTTTGATAATTACAAACTTAAATAATAATCACGATCATTATTTACAGCCTTAGACCGGGTTCTCACTACTTGAAACGCTGGCCGTTCTGTGACCCGTTGCCAGTGTCAGTGAAGCTCATCCTGGCCCGTACTGCAGTACCAGTCAGATGATCTTTATTTGTGCTAAATTGACGTTGACTGTTCATTGAAAAGTGGCCGCACAAAACTCACATGTCGCTAGGGATCCTGGCTGGAGCGTATACTACGTGTATACACTCCGTGCGGGATTCCCTTAGACTGCAGTGCACATAACTTTTGTATTAATCATGGCTGTTGTTGCAAATCGTTGTGCGAACATGGCCTTAAAGCGAAAGTACCATCAGGTATATCGCTTTTAGTTTTTATGTGAATGAATCAGCACCAACATGAAGATGCTGGTGCCACAGTCCTTTTTTGAATTGTCGCCCGGGTTGACCATGACTGTCTATTCCCGGGCAGCGGCCCGGCATTGAAGCACTGGGGTTTGGTCCGCTTGCCCCCAGCGTGATGAAACACCCTCCCCTCTGTGACAGGGCTCCACTGATTCTAATGGAGCCGTGTCACAGAGGGGATATGATCACACTGGGGGACCACGGCCTCTTTGTGTACATTTAGTACACATTTCATTGTGCAAGTAGAATTGGGAAATAGCTTACATCAATTACTGCTGTCATGCCGTCCAACCAAGCTCCACACTCTTTTCAAAAGTAATGGCGTAAAATGAGGAAAAGTTGCAAATACTTTTAGCTAAATTGGGACTTTTGTAGACCAGAAAACTGACACAACAGTTAATTTGTAGTAAAGGTGCTGTAAAAGCAGCAATAGTACAGGGGTATGATTGAAACTATATGCTCTTTAACCTACAAACATACTAGCATGGCAAACAATTTCAGTGGGATAATACTGTTCTCTTAATCGGTGCTATAGCCACTGGAAATGGAGGGGTAAGAATGACTAAGCATTCTGTGCATTCAAAACACAGAATGGGGCACTGCACATTCCCGATACAGCAAACAGGCTGTGGACATTTTTTCTGGAACCAGGGAGAACCATGTGGATTCACCCATCCTTTTCACAAAGATGAACTAAAATTGTTTCTCCAGATTGCACTTTGCATGACAAATAAACTCAAAAGAAAATTCCATACTGCCTCTGCTTTACTGATTTTTTGAGTCTGACAACCCCTTACACAGTACGTAGCTTAACATGAAGGTCACTTTGAGATCCACAACCTAAAGATAATGGCCTACAAAATCTTAAACACAACCTGGAACTATCACGTATAGTTTATAGCACTGCTCTTCAAAATGGAGACTAGGAAATATAAGGCCTCCCTTAGGCTCAGGTGCCACTGTAACCTCTGTAACCCCTATAGTTACATTCTAGGATAGTTACCTGTTGATGATTGATGACACATAAAGAAATTTGTTTTTATGACTACAACTAATAACAACAACAATCACCAGTAAGAGTACTGTATTTACTACACCATGCAGTGTCAAACACATGGAAAAGGGCAGATATGCTCTCTTTATCATAGACAATATTCCCCTGCGGCTTTCTTCTATCCATTATACGTGCCGCTGCTTTGCTGAGATGGCAATAAGGTGCAGCTGCTGGATCAGCTATAGAGACATCACTAAGTAACAGTAAAGCCCTCTGAGATCCAAGTGGGACTCTGTTTGTGATGGATTGTAATACTCTGTAGAGAAGGACATTTCACAAGCATACAAAAAAATAACAAGGCTCCTACCACAAATAAACAACAATTAAAGATCGTTCTGAAGAAGAAGTCTAGGGAAAGAACTTCTAAGCTTCTTTCCTCAAAGGATTAGCACAATGCAGCCAGAATATACACTGAAGAGTTTTGTCGAAATCAATTAGGAAGATACATTTTAGGTTTGACATTTGTAAATGTAAGCTTATATTAATCATTTACATTCTGTAAAGTTAGGTCAAAAAAGTACAGAGACAGACAATGAAAATCGCAGAATGTTAATGTCGCCTTTCTACGCAAGCTCATGTAGGGCTGCCATTTACCACTGGGAAACAGTCCTCACTTTGTCTATTATAGTAAAGGTCTCCATTAAAGAGGGGACAATTATTTAAAGGGACCATGGGGTTGATGGAGAGGGGGCCTTTTCTTCATGTATTTCATAAGCAGCATTCAAATAGACACTAAGATTGTTAGGAATTAAAATAAGGAAAAATAATATAACTGAAATAAAAACACAAATATAAAGCAGCAAAACAGCGTCAAGCAGCAACTCATCAATAAACCCGGTTTCTTCATGAATTCTATAATTGTAATGCTTAATATTTAATCTTATGGAATGGATTAGCAAGCTTTCTGTCCAGTTTGCCGTTCAGACTTGCTCTGGGCATTACATTTTAATAATATTATCTGTTACCATAGTTTATTAACATGTCTGACACACGGCATATGTTATTTTAATGTGAGACCTGGGTTATAGCTATTTGCATAATCCTGACATGAGTAAGGGTGAAATGATATTACTTACAAATTACCGTTCAGAGTAAAGATTACCATGCGCTTTGAAGTGTTGTATTTATATGCTACTATTGACTTGGATGTGTTTAGAAGAGTTGATCTTACTTAAAAAGGAACATATGACCTTTATAATTGATCTGTGTAATGATAAGTTTATAAACCCTGTCACTCTGTGAACACAATGGGCCTCAGGTTACTAGCAATGCTATTTGTGTACGCTCACAAAACCCCATCAAGAGATAAGTACAAACAAATATACTTCATCTTCAAATAATACTGCCAAGAATACTAAGGTAAGGCTTGAATAATTGATTTTGTAAGGATCATTTTGTAAATCCTTATCCTCTACCATCCCATTGTAGTCCGCTATACTGTAGCTCTGTTGCCAGCCCTATGGAAAAATCTCCATTATTAACTGTTATCTATTCCACGACTATGGTCCACCCATCTCTATCTTCAGAGATTGTTTAGTATGTCGAATAGTCAAGAGGTTATTGAAGGCATCAGACAAACAGACAAGATCAGGAAAGAAGCCAGGCCAGGAATGAAATGAATGAATCTGTAGAACATCTGTGCAATGAATAAGAATTAGAGATGAGCGAACCGGGTTCGGGTTTGAGTCCATCCGAACCCGAACGTTCTGTATTTTATTAGCTGGGGCTGCTGAACTTGGATAAAGCTCTAAGGTTGTCTGGAAAACATGGATACAGCCAATGACTAGATCCATGTTTTCCACATAGCCGTAGGGCTTTATCCAAGTTCAGCAGCCACCGCTATCAAATGCCGAAAGTTTGGGTTTGGATCGAATCGAGCATGCTCGAGGTTCACTCATCTCTAATAAGAATGTAAAAGCATAGGGCGAGGAATACCTACATATCCTAGGCTGTCAATAAAGTCAGATAAAGACGGGACCCTCGAAGCACATTGTTTTGCCATTTGTATCTTTTTTAATTTTCAAGTTTTTGGAACCAAACACATAATCTAGTTTTTCTTCAGTTATCATTATAAAGTCAGCCGACCACTAATGGCAAGGTACCAATTGTCTGTCAAATCCCACGTACAATGGATCCCTGAGAATAGAGGGACTCAGTTTCCCAGGATTTGTGAAAGGCTCTGGGAAGACATGATAAGTGTAACTGGATACCAGTTATCTCAAACACCACTTCTTTTCCAGCTCTCAGTACAACTGCGTAAAACTCAGGAGAACATCATCAGGTGTAAGAATATCTAGACAATGATATAAATAGTAATATATTTAATTAGGTGACAAAGAATATGTCTATAAGAGTCTGTGTGACACAGCAAGAACAGGGAATGTAAAGATACTGTGGCCCCTCAAGTTAATACCAAAATACTAAGGATAGCGATTCCAATAACGTTATATGGAATATCCCTTTAAGCAATTCCCCAATGCATTCATTCATGTGAATTCATTTTAAGAAAATGAAAATCATGAAAACAATGTCAACTCTCTACATTATAGCAGCATTAGCATCAATTATCACAAATGGGAAATATGAAGCATTGTGTCAAGGGAAGTATACAACAGGAGACATTTGTTGAAAACCAATTTTCTCAGGCAGGGGAAGCTATTAGAATTTAATGAAGTAGTTAGTCAGCTTTGTATAAATTTCAAACATGCATCATTTGCAAAGTCCATGCACGATTAGTGCAAACCATCTCTCAAACACATTTGATCTAAGTATCAAATATTGATGGCAGGTCCATCGATCAAAGGGCTGGAATATGACTGAAGAGATCAAGGTAATATTTAAAAATAGGCTTGTGTTTTCAATATTAGCAAATCTTAGCTTGGATCATATAAAAAAGTATAAAATGTAATGCAGACTCTTGCCTTATTACAACGCAAGCGTATATTAAATTTGCTGGTGTGATTCTTATTAATTTATTTGTTTATTGATCTTCTGAGTAGAAGCTTTCATTGATTTTCCGAAGTATCATTAGGAATCCTCAGCAATGCTTTTTGAGAATTCTTGACAGAACTACTGAGGCATATAGTGATCTGTAAAACGAGTCAGCACAGGTTAATATATCTATTTTGCTGATGGAAAATCGGAAAAGATTTAGATTGGAGGCATCTGAGGACAGACTTGAGGGGCACAACTTTTATTACACTTCAACTATGAGCACAAATAGAATCAAAACATATTTTCAAAGATAAAGGTAACATAAAAACTAATAAAGTAATAAAGATGTATATAGGGCCAAAAATATAAAAGAACATTATAAACCCAAAAAACTTTCAGCATTTCTAGGATCCCTAAAAACATGGATTATAGGCATAGCTAAGGAAGCTCCATTCTAGTCAGATATGGGGGGCAACTAGTGAAGGGATGTTAGGGCAGATAAGTACAGATAAGGGAAGGAAAACTAGAGCATGGTACCAACAAGATTCAGTTTCTGTTGAAGGTGGTAATGGGGAGGTGGGCATCCATGCCAGGTTTAGCTGTAAGGCCCTGTCGATAGCCCCTACTATAACACAGGATGAATATGGACTGAACAGACAGAATACACATCTGTGTAATAAGAGATGTGCAGCTGACAGATTATATAAATAAAAGGCAGCTTGAATGATCTAGTCATCGTTATTGTGGTCCTAGTTCTGGCATGTAAAAACTACAAGATAGACACTTATTTAAAGGAATGGCTTGACCCTCACTTGTTTTATCCCTTTAGTATATCCATTTAAAGAGTTATCTCACAATTATACCTTACCATATATCCTCTAGACAGGTGGTAAGTATCCCATTGGTTGTGGCATACTTTCAGGGACCCCAATTATAGCACAGGGGTCTCCTGTAACCCCAGCAAATAAAGAGCTGGTGAAGCATGTCATGGTTCCAGCCACTCCATTCACTTACTATGGGACTGACTGCCAAAGTACCATTCCTCGTGCAGGATTGGGACTTGTATTATTTAGGAAACATATAATTTTCATGGGAAACAGAAAAAAATAAACATAATGCACGCAGCATACAAAACAATAAATATAGCATTCTGAAATATAAAAACAACTCCTGACAGTATAAAATACCATTTCTCTTCTTTTGCAGAGTAAGAAATGCGTTACATATAAAAAAAAGCATATTCAGCACCACTGACAGCTCCTATCTGGTTCATTTGAGACCAGTAGCCATGCTTTCTGCACATATCCCAATTCCCTAATCTAATCTAACTCTGTGGGGTTTATGGGGGTTCATTTACGCAGCAGAAGCTGTACTATAATTGTCACATGTGCCAGCAGTGCTTTGTGCCATCTGGGTATAAAAAAGAGGAGCTACTACTACCAAAGAGAAAGATCTTTATTCGATTACCAAGGTAATCTAAAATAAGAGCGGCTGCAGAGCAATTGCAGGCTGATAAATAGCCGGCTATGTAGTTATAGTGAAATGTCAAAGTATAATGAAACAGGGGAACTGTACTGCTTTATGATATGAGCTGAGTTACAAGCAGGTGGCAGTCGTAAATATGTATATAAATAACAATATGAGGACATGTCAGAACTATACCTAATCTCTTACTGCAAGTCTTCCAGGAAATAGCACTTGAACTTTTTTTACAACTTTTTTTTACAACTTTACTTTTATATTAGCATTTGTAGTATGCCACATTACTTGTTGGAAAGATACATCAAAGATAGTTTTATAGAAAATTAAGCCCTGGACATTAAGCAAAGTGGGGTTTCCCCACTCTCCATTTTGCGTACAACTATACTATTCAGTGCCTATATAACAGTGCCATATAATGCCTGCTCCATATGTGTCATATTGCTACTGTAACACTTCCATTCAATGCCTAAATAGTACTGATGGCTGAATGTACAGTTAAAACACTTGGTCATGAGCACTGACTGGGTTGCTAGAGGTTAACTTGCAGTCCTATGTAAAAGAACAACAGTTTGAACATGTCATTTTGTTGGCATCATTTGGCGGTATTTCTATTTTTGTCAGTCAGTTTAGCGAGCAATAAAACAACAAAGCCAAGCTGAAGCACCATTTGGCAATGCCAGCTGAGCTTAAATCATCTTATGCCACCTGTCTATTGTAGTATTTTCTAAGTGAACACAGCCAGAGAATATTTTATACATTGCTGCGTCTAAGCATTATACCTCTGTAAAACACACCGCATCCACTCACTCTCCTGAACTGCTGTCACACCTGTAAGTAGATGCTAATAATAAAACTAGCTGGCAACATAGATGCATTCCTGATGGTGTTCCACAATGGTTCATGTTTCTGTTATATTGGTGCATAGTTCATGAAATGCATCTGTTATAATGATATATTAGTGTTGTTATAGGCAATGGCTCCTTCTAGTGTAAACATGTTGTCATGATAGGAATGGATGATTATCATCTAACACAACATAAATACTGCCTGTACATTTTACCTGTTCATTTTATCCTACAGGTAAGGATTTTTAGGAATGGATTACACACCATCTCTTGCCTGTTATTGTTGTCTAGAGTTCCCTTTTATTGGTGACTAGAGTAGAAGAGAGAGAAGATATAGCTGAAAAGTCGAGCTTAGAGCCAATCACCTTTAGTAGCGTGGCGATATAATGTTGAGCCCCCTGCTGCTCCTTGGGTCTTCCCCAATGGGAAATATTTCAGATTGGCTACAGAGACCAACAAACAACTGAAATAAAATGGAAGACCCCTTTATTGGCTCATCGACAGACCCATTCATATATGAGTAGGGCAGGGCAGAATTCTTATTTATTGCATTCACTTGATAAAGCATACGGTAAAGCATTGTGTTCCACCGTCAATGGGGAAAAGAGTAGTATTGCAAATGTCACTAAAGCTTCAAGTAGGGTTAGTAAAGTTGATCTTTTTGTGCATTTTGGTACTTTTAAAGATATGGTCTGGAATTTAAAACACAAGACTCCTTTGTAACTTAGGGTTATATGTGTGGTCAAGATAATAGTGAGAAACTGAGGCTTTTGGTTATGTTTGGTGTTATGGAGACTTATTTCCACATCTATAACTGCCTAGGGTGGGGAGAAAAATTGTGTTTCCTTGTCTCAGTCCTTAAAACGCCTACTCAGTCAATCAGTGGCCAAAGTAACGACCCACCTCCACCACCTCCGCCATTAGTCAGCTAAGTAGGCAATTCTGATGTGTCAGAAGGAGATCAGGAGCGTTAACTGCAGAAATGTAGAAAATATGTCTTCATAATACCCCTTTAAGGGGCAAGAATGTAATTCATGGTTATTTCTGCCCCTAACCAGTTAGAATAAAGCTATACGTTTTTTTTTCTGAGATATGTGTTGTTAGTATGATAGATACAGTCAATGTTGTTAAGAAAGACACAAATCATAATAATGATGTTCTTCATATGTACTAATGTTCATAGCTTAAGAAACAGATTCAACAATCTAATGACTCTTTTCAAGAAACAATTTGTTTGTGATAATAGGTATATGGTTCAATGGTTGTAATGACTAGAAAATAGCCATACCTGGATATGTAACACATAGGAAAGGCAGAACAGAAAGAAGGGGAGGTGGAGTAGCCATTAATGTCAAGCATTGTCTTAAATCAACAGCAAGTCAAAATACACATACAGAGACAAAGACCCTTTGGGTTTGGTGCAAATGAGAAGTCCGGTGAAAATTATTTTTTTATATGTTATTACTGATGGAAAGTTATACAATTTTCTAATGTACATTAATTATGGGAAATGCTCCTATACTGCTATTTCTCTTAATTTAGTGTACCAGGAAGTGTTAGAATTCTCTCAGAAGCAGTGACGTCACGACGAAAGGTGTAATTCCTATGGAGTGTCCAGCAGGGGGCGCACTATATATAGAAGTCAATGAGTACCATTGACTTCTATATATAGTGCGCCCCTGCTGGACACTCCATTGGAATTACAATGGATGTGTATGTAATGTAATATACAGTGTTTTTGATTGAATACATTTATGAAATACTTTGGGGAGCAAGTGTCCTTGCTCCCCAAAGTATTCCATAAATGTAAGCAATCAGTACATCACAATACCGAACGCCCGCCGCTGTGGACTACTCTCAACTACTACTCTCCCCACCTGCTCATAGCATGTGCAGGTGATGGGAGAGTAGTAGCCGGGTTATATGGCTGAGATCGCCGCCGCGATGCCGCGCAGGGGGGGGCGCTCATCACTGCAGCTATCATCCCCCTCCTCCTGCTGCTTCCTTACTCTATGTGATAGCTGACTTCCTGCCGGGCCGTCGCTCTCCGTTCACACGTGCCGGCGGCCGGGCAGGAAGTCAGCTATCACATAAAGTAAGGAAGCAGCAGGAGGGGGGAGCGGAGGGGGATGATGGCTGCAGTGATGAGCGGCTCCCCCTGCGCGGCATCGCGGCGGCGATCTCAGCCATATAACCCGGCTACTACTCTCCCATCACCTGCACATGCTATGAGCAGGTGGGGAGAGTAGTAGTTGAGAGCAGTCCACAGCGGCGGCAGCGGCGGGCGATCGGTACTGTGATGTACTGATTGCTTACATTTATGGAATACTTTGGGGAGCAAGGACACTTGCTCCCCAAAGTATTTCATAAATGTATTCAATCAAAAACACTGTATATTACATTACATACACATCCATTGTAATTCCAATGGAGTGTCCAGCAGGGGCGCACTATATATAGAAGTCAATGGTACTCATTGACTTCTATATATAGTGCGCCCCCTGCTGGACACTCCATAGGAATTACACCTTTCGTTGTGACGTCACTGCTTCTGAGAGAATTCTAACACTTCCTGGTACACTAAATTAAGGGAAAAAGCAGTATAGGAGCATTTCCCATAATTAATGTACATTAGAAAATTGTATAACTTTCCATCAGTAATAACATATAAAAAAATAATTTTCGCCGGACTTCTCCTTTAAGGAATGAACTGTGTTTAGAATTGGTGTCATATATAGGCCTCCAGGGCAAAGCGATGACTATGATAATCTAGGAGAATATACAGAGAGATGCAGCTAATGTTGGGTGGTGCAGTTGCCAAGGAATCTGTACTATGACCCAAAAATTACCTTTTCTGATAAACAGGACAGAACTGAGCGTCAGTTACAGAACAGTGTGGTCTGCGTCTTCTCGAACCGACAATGGAAGACCAATACTTTAAGGGAGCCTGGGCCAGAAAATAATATGGGAGAGCCTAGATGTATTTTTTCCCATTAATCTATGTTTCTAATATTTAATAATTTGTATGCCTTATGGGAGAGAGTAGTGCATTTAGCATTTGTAAGTGCTCAGTAGCAATCTCCCCTTAGGTCTAAGAGCAGGAACCAGTAGATCGGGATATTAGTCCACCACCACAGATATAAAAATAATACATGCTCTTAAGATTCTACTTTAGCGCCTTTCACTAGCCTAGCAAATCGCTCATTAGTAAATTATATAGGGTCTTATGAGTCTCAACTAGTGCTATAGGCATAGATGGGCCTGATACATTCCTTACGTACTATGTGAATTATTGTGAAGCAAATATAGTAGGTGCAAACTGAGGCTTCTCTCACTATTCTGGGAAAAACTAGGACAACAGGAAAAGAGGCATCTATAACACCCACAGACCACATAATCCTTCCTGGTACATCATCTAATGGAGCCCCTACATACTGAAGATCCAGTACAGTTTGGCCACCTCTGATGTAAATAATGGTCAGTAGCCCAATCAAAGCCCTGTCTACATCTAGTGTAGTGACCGCTGGTCCAGTCAGTGTTTAGTACTATGTGTGTTAGCACCATCAATGACTTAGTATACATATTGAAAGGTACAAAACTTGAAGCAGATAAATCCATCATTCTGCATAGCTATAAATGCAATTATTCCTTTAGGAATTGTACAATGTGAAGGACAAGTTTCTATGTAACCTGTTGAAAATTGACACATTTCTTTATTTCACGCTCCAGCTTTCTTCAGTCTTTAATAAACTCTCATAGAGAAATCCCACAAAGTAGCTGTGGACAAACAAGCAGTAATGGTCTAATTACCTCCCCGCTCACAGCAATGTAGTATTTGTGCAGATAGCCAAATTGCTTTCTGTTTTTTCAAACAGCCCAGCAGCTTTGTTACACAACATTATAAACAGCATTGAAAGCCGCACTTTATGAATCTATCTGAACCGCTCACATTTTGCTACATGTCACTTTGAAGGTAATTTGTAAGTGAACAATAGTAGTATGTAATACAAAAATGTACCTAATCGGCACACACAAATGCTGCCTTCATTTCAATAATTTGTAATTATAGCGATTTGAAGAAACATTCTGGAGAGAATGTCTCTAATTCAGTTCCTACTGAATAATCTGGAGCTGGAGAAGTTCAACCGCACAAATACAAGTTTATTAAAGCAACAATTTCGATGACTGCCAGTGATGACACCGTAATATTCCATTTCCCCGGCTTGATACATTTATTTTTTCCCTATTCGGAAAATAAATACGATTAAGCTTTGTGGTTTAATTCATTACCAAATCTACGGCTGTGTTTCTGCGGAATTTGTTTTCCAGAAGGGTGCAGTGTTGTATGATACAGGGACGTCATGACTTGTGTTCGTTATTACTTAAGAAGAAAGAGTGTGAATGGATGTGTATGGATCCATTAACACAGTGCTTTTCAGTTTCAGTCCTCATGGCCCATCAACTGGTCAAGTTTTGAGGATATCCCATACAAAGAACACCCCTGAAAATATAAAAGTATAATTAATTATATCACCTGTGAAATATTAAAGAGAATCTGTCTGCCTTAAATGAGGGCGGCATACACTAGTGACAGAACTGCTGAACAGATTGGTGTATTACTTACATCATTCTGTTCAGCTGTTCTTCTAATATGCAGGAGAATAGGATTTTTGTCACAACCTTACCCCTGTCCTCCAGCTGGTGATTGACAGTTGACTGCCTATTTACAACATGGATAGATAACTACCAACCAGCAGTTGGTGGGCGGAGTTTTCTGCTTCTCATGAATATTGAGGATGACAGGGCTCATGCACATAATGGAGAGTACTTGTTGCTGTCCATGTTAGTCAGAAGGATGACTCTGAATGTAAATGATACATCAGTCTGTTCAGCTTCTCTATCAATAGTTTATGCTACCCTTAGAACAGCATAAACCTCCTGACAGTGTCTCTTTAAGGAAATCCTCAAAACATGACCTGTTGGTGGGCCATGAAGACAGAAATTGAGAACCAGTGCATTAACTAATCCATATGGTGAAAATAAACAGGATAGCCTGTGTATGTATGTATGTATGTATGTATGTATGTATGTGTGTTTTGTGTATATGTGTGAGTGGATTTCCTTTGATATAATTTCTCAGCATTGTGATTCTACCAATGCTAGATTTCTAAAAATCATCACTAAAATGTTTATAATGTAGAACTAATCCTTCTCTCACTGACATGACTATATATGTGTCAGTCTTCACTGTACTTCTGGCACTAATAAATGAACTGGAAACTCTAAGCTGAAAATTTCCATAGATCTCTCTCTCTCTCTAAATGGGAAGTGGTTCTGGCCATGTTATAGTATGGGAAAAAGGTAAGATAGTATTGTTTTTGCAGTGATTTCCAGTACAATTCCTTTAATCTGATTGGAGGAGGCATGATTAGTAATGGAAATGTAATGCAAATTTACTTCTAAGACTCAGGTAAAGCAATCATTGTAACATTATTACTTTCTTATTTAATCAGATGAGTTACATTATTGATTTTCTTCCTTTTCAGGCAGTTCTACTTAGAACTGTAATCTAATCTAATAGATTAACCAAATGTCGGGATTACCAAATGTTATATTAAAAGAACTTTACTGTCTAAGGGGAGTTTGATGATTACAAGGACTCATTATTAGCTTCAATAGTTCTTATTATGGTACATCGTGTCAGTAACAAAAGGTTTGTTTCAATTATTTATTAAAGCCGTTTTATTAACATATTAAAACTAATTAAAATACTCCCCCCCCCCCCCCATTTATCATCATCTAAACTCTAATGGATTAAGATGACTGACTGTAATGTAAGGCTATACACTGGCTATTAGAAGGAAGGAAAACTGCATTGTGCAGCCTTACAATGTTTTAAAAGGCTTCAAAAAATGTTTCACAAGCTACTCACCACAGGACTCCAGCCGACATTCAGATCTAGTTCTAGCAAATCAGAGGAACCCTGCTAGGACATTAGCAGTTTATGGAAAACATTACCACTGGATTCCTAGAGAAGTAATAGAAGGATTGCAGTGTAAGTCCACATTGCAACTATACAGGGCATGAGGGTTTTGTTTTGTCTTTTACCATTTTGGTGGTAATGTTAAACATTTGTTATATCCATGTCGTAGGTGTAACTAGCTGATATATGAGACTATAATGAATATTCTCCATTATAGTGCCTATTTTTTTGGGGGTAATAAAAACCGTAGTCTAGGTAAATCTCTGAATGTCTGAAGGGTCTTTCACATGGGACCATTATCGGTCGATTAGGGGGATTACTCCCCTGTATAAATGGTAAACCAGCAAATGCTCATTTGTCTGCTGATCGTATCTTTTGTGCAGCCCTATACAGTACATCAGTAATTTGTGACTGCACATATGACCATATGCTGCTGACTATGATGGAAGTGAATGTCCACATGAATAATCTAACAATTGTTTGTGCAGCTGTTTACTCCCAATACTGGAGAGAAAAGACTCCTTTTAACTTTCAAACACGCTTGCATCAGGCAGCTATCTGCCCATGTAAAAGGAGCATGACTATCCGTAAAAGACTAAAAAGCTGTAAAAAAGCAGTCAGACACCATAATATTATGGGATTCACAGCCCTAGGCTATGGTCACACGCTGTATGAGAGTGACCTTTCCTTGACCAGGTCACAGAATGGCCAGTGTCAGAAAAGATCATCCCGGCCGGTACTGCAGTGCCGGCCAGATGATCTTTAGCGCCGCTGAGTTCTGACGCAGGTGCATCCGTGCGCGCGGGCATCAGAACTCCCCACTGCACACAATGGAGCTGTTCGCTCCACTGTGTGCACTGACAGGGACATGTCAGTTTCTCGCGGCGCCACTAGGGATTCCGGCCGGAGTGTATACTGTGTGAATACACTCCAGCCGGGATTCCATAGACAGCAATGTAACAAATATTTTCGTATTAATCACAGCCGTTGTTGCAATCGGCAACAACGGACGTAGTTTTACAACATTATATATAGTGTTAATATAGCCCTAAACTGCATCATACTTCTGATCCTTCCGGCCGCGGAGTTCTGAAGTGGGCGCATCAACGTGCGCCTGCATCAGGGCTTCCCATAGCACACGGTGAAGCAAGCGGCCGGAGCCGCTTGCTTCACTGTGTGAACTGACAGGGTTTCCTACGGCCGAAATTAATTGAATTGAGGCTGCAGAAAACTGACATGTCAGCTATTTGCGGCCCCGCACGGGATCCCAGCCGGAGCATGTACGATGTGTATACGCTCCGGCCGGGATCCCATTGAAAATAAAGCATTGTTTGTTAATTAAAATTTTTGCAGGTTTGTATAATTTAAGCTCAATCAAACGTTTACAAAGTGGGAAAAAAAAAACAAAAAAAAAAACGTGTAATGTTAGGTGGTAAGGGGCCTATAACCTTTACTGTTGGGGAGGGGGCAGCTAAGCCTTTCCCCACTTAGTGCTGTGCTTATCAGATTTATTTATCGTTATGTTTTTATTGTTATGTATGTATTAAGTTAAACATTAATTTAGAAGATTCCTTTAAAAATACTGAAAGCATCGGATGTATTTCCATGTAATGCATTTCTCTGCACATTACTTCTGTCCACAAGTTGGCCTATTACACTGGTAAAGTATTTCTTTGAATATTCAGTTTAATTCCCACTACACAAACTGCAGGCTGATAAACATCTTACTCAGTGCTGTAAGAAGATATAGCAGAACATTATCTGCTCAGATTAAGATAAACCACTTTTTCTCATAAAGTCTGTTTGCCTAGTGGTTGAAGAACATGACAATAAATAGCAGGCGATGCAGAGTGAATCACCTCTCAGGTCCTGTAATGTAAATACATGTACGTTGCCATTACCGATAAAAAAATTTAGGAACAGACTGTGCCAAAGTGATAGATAGATAGATAGATAGATAGACAGGAGATAGATAAAAAGATGGATAGATAGATAGATAGATAGATAGATAGATAGATAGATAGATAAAAAGATGGATGGATAGATAGATAGATAGATAGATAGATAGATAGATAGATAGATAGATAGATAGATAGATAGATAGATAGATAGATAAAAAGATGGATAGATGGATAGATAGATAGATAGATAGATAGATAGATAGATAGATAGATAGATAGATAGATAGATAGATAGGAGATACACAGATAGAAGACAGATAGATAGATAGATAGATAGATAGATAGATAGATAGATAGATATATAGATAGATAGAATGAATAAATGTCTTAATGAATACAGAGGCAGGCAGCTTTTCCTGGTTCCTAATGAACAATCTATACAGGGCACCTCACTTATCGTGGGCATGTATAATACTACATTTTATGTAGAAATGGGGTCTTCGGGCTGAATCATACACAAGGGCCTGAGAATAACTGGTACCTGTACATACAACATATATGCCTATGCAGTAGACACTAGCAGTTATAAAGCAATCCCAGTCTTCAGGCAATGAGGATACAGTAAACCTGTATTTTTTTTGTTTCTTCCTACCTAAAGGGTATACCCATCATAAAGTATCATTTAGAGAGTATGGAAAGAACATGCAGTAAATAACTGATATGTAGAACATGGGGCCCACTTAACAACCCATTTACAGCTGTGAAATCAGAGGCACAGGAATAGTTTGTTCCTTTGGGATGTGAACAGAACTTGTATATAGAAACATGTTGTGTATAGGGTATGTGTATAGGGCTGGCAATTATCAAGCGTGTATTGCATGTAATATCCAGTCCATATTGTATGTAATAACCATAACTGTATGTGCAGTGTCTCTGTGTGCTCTGTGTGTTTACTCACTAATAAATTTTCTCACATTGGATGACATCATTGTGCCTGCATAGTGAGGTCACTAATACTTACCAGGGGCCAACAAACAATAATACAGTTTATATATATTTAGTATCTTTATGTTAACTACTACTTTTTGGTAAAATGCAGAGAATCCATGTCGGATGCACAGTGTTTTGTTATTTACTTGTGAAAAGTCTGTGTTTTTAAGCAGAAATAAATAATGGAAATGTGTCACCCCTTATGCAAATGAGATTGGGATTTTGCTTTATTTTTTTCAGAACAGTATGTTCTTTGGTATTTGTGGTAGATTGAGCTGAGAACACAGTGACAGCCTCGAGTTATAATTTCTTTGGTTTTATTGGCTTGTGTGTGAACTCTAACATTGTTTTAATGTAGTTTTTATAATACATGTATACGGCTAATAATTGAACTCTGCCTAGCTGAAAAATAATGCTGTAATTCACTGATTTGACATCAGGAATAGCCTATAATTCACTGGAGTGATGTCACACACTTGAGTTATGGCATGCTATATCACAGAGGAAAGAGAAAGTGGTGATGAAGGAGGTAGCGTACAATACACTCAGATGCATTGCACTATAAAGAAAAGAAGGAGATCATTGTAAATCAACCGGCAGGACAATTCTGTAAGTACCACTGGCATTCAAAACATTTGGGTGTAAAGCAAAGTAATGTTCTGCATTGTGCACAATACAGAGGATGGCATGTGTTATACAATAAACAAGGGGAAAAAACGACAACAAATAATTGCTCTAACAAAATAAAACGCAAATAATCCAGCGTTGACAGCAACAAATATAGTGTGTGTGTGTAGTCAATCAGGGAAATATCTAGAAATATAGGGTAAAAAATGCAGTTAGCTACAAGTTCATATATTGTAAATTTTTACATTATATTTTATAGCACAATTATTTTCCATGGCTTTGTACATATAAAATAGTGTAAGATTTAAAAGGATAATGCATGAACACGCACGGAAATGCCATAGAGTGTACAGATTGACTGAAATGGAAGAAGAGAGGGCTCTGGCTGAGAAGGTATAAAAGAGAAATAAAGAGGAAAAGTTTAATACGGTGATGAGTTCCAAAATGGAGGTACACTGAGGAAATCTTGGAGATGATGGCATAGATTTACTAATGCCATGAAATGCTATCCAGATACCAAGATATATAGCTACCTACTACTAACTTACTATTTTTATACTATGTAGTGTTATCAGACATTGTAATGGCTTGGCAGTGTTATCATTGGCTTGGTAGTATTATCAGAAAGTATCCTGGCATGCGAGAGGTAGTGGGATTGTTACCCACATCCTCCATTTACTCCTAGCAGGACGTTGTGTAGTTCTTCAATTTTCAGTGTTGTATTGTCTCCAGCTCCTAGTATGTAGATTTTTCACCGTGACTCAAGCCATATGATAACTCAGGTGCATCTTTAGACTTGGTTGTCTCACTTTATATCAAGATTCTATGCCAAAGTTGTGGTGTGATTTTGTCTCATTTCTTAGCATTTTAAAGTGTCTCTGTTGTAATAACTTTCAAAATCTAAATCAACAGGAGATGTAAAATAAAGCAAGTTATTATTACTATTATTATTATTATTTTGTTATAATGCTCTAAAACAAAGTTATACTTATCTGAAATCTAGGGCCAGTCTTCCTAAGACAGCTTTTTAGTGTTTTGCTGGTAAGAAAAAGAGACTGAAAAAATGGGGGGGGGGACATTTATGAAGACCGGCGTACAAATACACCAGTCTTAAATGAGGCCCCGTCCCCAACTGAGTCGCCAAATTCACTAAGAGGCACAAGCCTCTTAGAGAATCTGGCATCACCTGCACGGCTGGCGCAGAAATCTACACCTGTCCCTGAGCAGGTGTAGATTTGTATCATGATTTATGCCTGTAATAAGGTGTAAATCATGGTAAATCTTGCGCGGGGGAAGGGGGACACATCTCCTCCCCACCTTTCTCCACTCGTGCATCAGGAGAGTGGGGGTATACAGCAGGCGTACATAGCTTTCAGAAATGTTCCCCTAGAAGTCTGGCCAGTACAAACAAGGTGTGACACACTGTAACTCTGCCCTGATGTTTTAATGAACTTTTATATATTTTCCAGTACTTTGAAATTTATTGGGCTATAGCTAGTCTATAAAGAGACTGACAGAAAGGAGATGTAGTAAAGCACTTATGGGAGATTGTGGATGAACTGAAGAAAAATGAGAGGGAAAACCTCAGAGCAGCACCACTGCTTATGGGCTGTGTTTATAATGGAGCTCAACCTGAATGACCTGGGCCTGGGCTGTGTGTGTGTGTGTGTGTGTGTGTGTGTGTGTGTGTGTGTGTGTGTGTGTGTGTGTGTGTGTGTGTGTGTGTGTGTGTGTAATAGCAGGCCCCTCATACTCTCATACAACCCCTTTAAATGACATTAAGATTACTAAGCTGAGCTGTTATGCATACTGAAGCAGGACCCTGAGCAACACAAGACTATAAAAATTTGTTTTTGTTTTTCTTTATTTAAAAAAAAAAACAACTTATTTTCCTGAATTCTAAATGTTATATAAATCATTGTGAATGGTGGAACAGAAAATACAAATTTGTTGATTTTTATATTTTGAAATATTATGTTAGCCTTTTTCCTTTTCCAGAAGCACATAACTAATGTGGCCATATCCACCTTTTAATATTTAATATTCCATTTACAGGACTACGTGTGAACCAATGCAACACTGAATAATACATATTTTATAGCCATACTGAATTATATGGGATGTCTAGTGGCATTGCACATGACTCATTATTTGTTTGAGCAGGCAGCACCCTGTAGTTTATTGGAATACATGTGTTAGTATGTGTGTCAAGGGAAGAGTATCAATGAAATAGTAAAGGACATAAATAAATAAACACTGTTCCTAGAACTTTCTTTCCAGTGCTCCCGTAAAGATAAAAAGGTACGGAATCCTGGGGAAAAGGTGAATCAAGCTGACATATTCTTGGTCTGCAGGGTATTAAGCAACAATTTCAGTAAAAGCAAGTAGGAATTTGTCTCAGAATATTGGTTAAAGGTTTGCATAATATTAGAGCAAAAGGGACGGCTTTTCTCTACAGCCATAAACACCATTATTGTCCATAAGCCAAGTCACTCAATGTAGCTAAGTCCTATTCACTTGAATAGGGTTGAGTGGCAATACCAGATATAGCCACCTACAGCCAATACAGGTAAATCTACTTTGACTTAGATCTTTTGTAAAACTACAATTCCCATTAGCTTCAGGGTCCAGATATGACGGAAATGGTAGTTTTGCAACAGCTGGAGGGCGGAACTTAGATTCTTATTATGCCAATTGACTTCCTTCAATTGCTCCTAATCACACACAGTTGTGACTATAGGTCCATTTCATTTTGTAATCTTGTCCTTAAATTTCACCTACCTGAATGGCTTCATTTTGAAGAGCTCCTTAGCTTTTCTCTTCAAGGCCGAACAGCCATTTTGGTCATAGAACCTTAGCTGTTTATGAACCAATTGAAGTGTTTTCTATGCAAGTTTCTTTATTTGTCTCCTGACAGTGCTTCTCCATTGTCATGTCATACATAGCCAGCACAGGCTTTGCTTGTTAATATTAGCAGGAAATATTTATAATGGCAATACTTTGCAAACAGGTATATCATCTCATCCAGTTGACCCTTAAGGGTCAACGAAAAAAAAGCCAAAAATTAATCCTCATTGTCCCTGCTCCAATCTCTCTCCCTGACTAGCTGCAAGATGGCATCTGATGACGAGCAGGAAAATCCAAGTTCTTATACTCTGTAGCTCACATGTGTAAGCCAGCCAATGAATGCAGATGCTGTTCTCACAATGCCAGTGTGCTCCTTGGGCCTGTGACCCCCCGCATAGTTATTGGCTAGAAAATAGCGGCAGGGAAGGTAGGAGGGGAAACAAATTTTTACTGAGTTTTCAGTTGTATGCTTGATCGAAAACGTGTATTTCGAATAGTGTAGTATTCGATGGAATGCTTCTCGCTCATCTTTACTAACTAGCATAGTGCAACACTATTTTTTGTCTACAGAATATACCTAAAATTGCATTATAGTATCTTCGATCCCTTTTTCACATTTTCTATAGTCAGTGAGAATGTTAAAGGAATCCAAACTACTCAGCGGTAATAGATGTACTTGACTAGAATATTTATACTAGAATCAAAAGCACATTCATGAAACTCATTATACTATATGTGGCCACTGTGACCCTTCTAACCATTGACCTGGAGACATCCTTGAATATGTGCTTGTGTCTTACTTCTCGAATCATTCGAGAGGAGACATTCAACCAACCAGTTTACGTTTCAGCATTCTACAACTCTTGCTTGCTACTTTGTCATAATATGATTCTAAATATCCTCCAAACATATTGTGCAAAGCATGTTTCAAAGTGTCTCCTTCAATAAAAGTGAATACCCAAAGAAACTCCCAGTAGATGTAATGTTGCAGATATGCAAGAGAAATGTAAAGATGCATGGTGTAGCTCAGAGGACCCTCAAGGCTACAATAGAGGATTCATGCCAAGAGTCAAGTACAGGAGATATTATTATACAACGTATGGAGCACAAGCCAAGTGGTTTGACTTTGCATGTTCTTTCGGTGTTTTCTCATTTATGCATGTTTCACTGGTACAAGTCTTAAAGGGATTGTCTGGTGTTACACAACTTTAAATATGTTGTTGCTGTTATATAGAAAACAATACATGTTATGCTTACCTTTCTGCGCTCCCATGTTGTCCTGTTTCAGCATTGCTGATTTCCCCTTCTGACTCAAGCGCCTTCACTTCCAAGACAAATTTGTCTCGGGAGTGACAGTCCGCTTAGCCAATTACTGGCTGTGGTGCTGTCCCGTCTTGGTCAGTGGTTGGCTGAGTGGGCTGTCACTCCCAAGAAAAGTCTGTCTCAGAAGTGGAGGCACTGCAGTCAGCTGGGGACACCAGAGAGGCCACAGCAGGACACCAGGGGAGCACCGAGAGGTAAGAATAAGATGTTTACTGTTTTAATTGTTTTAATCTAACAACAGAAAGATATCATAAATTGTATAACACCGGACAACCCTTTTAAGGCCTAACGAGTGTAGTTATTTGGGCCCTCAGTGTACACATCCACACATCATTTTTTTTTTTTGGTGAAGATTTTTTTATGCATTGGGTTAAAAAGGTTCTGAGTGAACAGAAATGAAACATTCTGCAGCAGGACAGCATGGATAGGTTACACTTAGCACTGAACTACTGTGGATGATAATGACAATCCTAAGGGGAGAGAGGAGATGACATTCGGGAGACAGCACATGTGTGGATTCTCTGGAGGAGGCAGAGAGGCTCACAGTTTGCAGGTAACAGCCCAGACATATTCCCTCTAGATAAGACCTTCCTGCGTTTTATCTTGGTGTTTCTGTTACTATAGATGGAGTGGACATCAATATATAGAGACGTTATGCACTTTGTTGCTTTTTTTCTAAGGTTGGAAGTGATTTTTTAGTAAATTAAGTTATTTACAAATATGTTAGATATGGCATATGCCTCCAAGTGGAGGGGATTTAAATCAAATGACAGTGACTGTTTAAGGAGAAGGGGCATAGTTTGCATCATCTGCCTATAGCACCACAGCCTGTCCCACCCATGGTATAGGGAATCCATAAATGTGAAATTTGGGGTGACTGCCTCTAATATGTTGGCAAGGCAGGTGGGTTATTTGCAGTGGTGAATCTTACATACTGTATCTTTTTAATCTCTCAGTTTCTCATAGATAGTTCCCTTAATAGCATTTATTTACATCATTGCAGGGATTATGCATTAGTAGTCACATACTAAAGAGAAGCGTCATGACTTCAGCAGGATTTGGAAATCCCCCTTTAAAATCTCTGTGTTTCCCCCATGTAGGTTTTGTGTTGTTGCCCATGGAGCAGTCTAATTATTCCTTATTTTACAGTCAAACACATGTTAATTTAAAATTGAATTTTTTGGTTCAGTACTCCAGCCTGTACCAGTATTAGCCCGAAGATCTCAACAGCATTCTGTTTATTCACATCTAGTTTGCCTGACTGACTCCCCACAGCTAAAATTCACTAAGTGAACTTGACAGATTCCAGGCTGACTCCATATGGCAGGGATTGGGCTGCAGTGTCTGAATCTGCCGGGGACGCGGAAACTGCTCTCACCTTATTAAGATGGCAGCAGTTACATGCATCAGACTCATAGGAGCTTGTTTTCACTTTTTTTTTTTTTTGGTTTGCTCTTGAGACTTGGTTTCAGATTTCAGTTTTTAAAATTAGCCTTAACTTGACTTGAAGGAAATGGCATTTTTCTTTACTGTAACTAAAATATTTAAAATGACAGGTTACAGCCACACATGGATTAAGGCTGCTGTTTTTACAAGTTGCCTTTAGTGATCTTTATAATCTGATTCTCCTAAATTTAGCAACAATATTGTAAAATAGGGAGCGTGTTTATCCTGCGGCTGCTACTGTAAGTTTATGTTTCTTTACAAGACGTTAACATATCCTACATAAAGGATCTTTTCTATTATATTATATTTATGATATTGATGAATATATGCTGTCTTTTCACAATGGTTACCTGTATTGTAAATATTCAATTTGTATTTAAAAGGGGTTGTTCACTTTTTTTTCCCAAATCAACTGGTGCCAGAAAATTCAGTCTTTCAGTACTTATTATTTGCTATATGTCCTGCAGGAAGTGGTGTATTCTTCCCAGTCTGACACAGTGCTCTCTGCTGCCACCTCTGTCTGTGACAGGAACTGTCCAGTGCAGTAGCAAATCCTGATAGAAAACCTCTCCTACTCTCTAAACTGGAAAGAATACCACTTCCCACAGGAAATGCTAGAGTTCTAGAGTGATAAAAGTAGCAGCGCTATGCTATGACTATTAGTCCCTGAAGTAGGGAGAGAGAATCTTGGCTTTCCAGATTTTGCAAAACTACAAATTTCATCAAGCTTTAGCTTAGCTGGAGAGCCAAGGTTCCCTACCCCTGCCTTAAAGCGTACCTGTCACTATAAATAACTTTTGACACATCATCAGACATGTCAAAAGATATTTATCACAGCAAGTCTTACTGCTGAGACCCACTCTGATCAGGAGATATAGTAGGGAAGAGAACGTGGCCGTGCAATCCAGTTTATGAGACTACTTGGACTGAATTAGCAGCCGGCTGTGGAGTGGATTGTGCTGCTGTGTCCTCTCTCTGGCTCTCTCTCCTGATCAGCATAGTGACCCGCTTGCATCAATAACTTTTGACGACATGTCAAAAGTTATTTTTAGTGGAAGTGCTCTTTTACAGATGCAGGAGACTGCTAGTTGACCAACACTAGTCACATAGACCCAGATTTATCAACCTGTGTAAAATGGAAACTGATGTAAATTGCCAAAGGTAACGGATCACTGCTCAGATTTTCTTTTAACAGAACTGAAAGCTGAGCTGTTTTTGGTTATTATGGGCATTTTACACCAGTTTCTGTTTTTCACAGTCTGATAAATGTGGGTTATAGTAAAGATAATCTCCCTTTACTACTCAGAGTATTTCCTAGCACCTGCAAATCTTTGGCTAAAATACACTGCAACTTAATGGGCAAATAACAGTTCTACATAGCCTCTAAATTGTACCATACCTCCATATGCCTCCTATTTTATACACATGTTCATTTTCTCATAGACTGTTTACTTAATTTGTGCCATGCACATCAAATTACAGAGCTGTTTTTTTTTCCTTTCCTTTTAAAAGATACACTGCTTGTTTAATAATAAGGTGTGGTACAGAGTCACTATAAGGTGGCACCAGACACTCCACTCCACCATTTGCAGTAGGTTATTCGCAGACACCTTACCAAATTAAAAAAGTGCAGTGGAAAATTATTAAAATTGAATTATTAATTATTAAATAATTAAAATAGTGCTAAAAAAGGTTTTTAATATTTTATGAAATTGAATAATTTCTTTTAATAAGCACATTATTGTCACCAGTTTAGCACTGTGGTATATATATATGCCTAATACTTTCACTACACAGCAATATATTGCAAACCACCTCTATATCTACTCTTGCAAATTGTCCATTGGATATTGGACCTGGTTTTCTCCTCACATGATAATTAAGATTTTTACTTTGCCTCTTCATTTCTTAAAAGGCTTACTTCTGAAATGTGGAATTGTTGGATGTGAGCATAAGGAAGCAGAAGGTTTCAGCCATCTTCTGCTCCCCAGACACCACCTTTTAATTTAAGGGGCAGGGAAACAGCCAAGTATGCCGGAAGGGCGCTGACCTAGGGCTCTATTCATAACAGGGTACCGATACGGAGATGAAGGGGAGGTTCAGGGGTCGGACCCCTCGCGATCTCCTTCTTTTCCCCTATCCTGTGGATAGGGGAAGAGTTATTTTTTCCTGTAAAACCATAATAATAATAATAATAATAATAATAATAATAATAATAATAATAATAATAATCAATAATTAAATAAGTATAGTCTTTAAAATAATATATCAAAATCCTTAACCTTTAACATCTGTTGCATTAATATATTTTGCAATGGACTTGAAGAAGGTTGGAATCTTCTGTCTTTATTGCCTCACTTCTCTTTTGCCAATGCCAGTGTAGAGCTTATGGTGTTTAGAGCTTTCTCTGCAGGATTAAATTCATGTTCACTAGATTTATACAGATTATCCCTTTAATCTAATTTATGTAAAGGATAAAAAGATCAGAAAAAGACTCTATTGGTCAACTGTTGTTCTATGATGATAGTACGTTGAATCTAATACATTTAGCACTAAAGTGTCGTTCACTATGGACTGATGGTAATTACTGCTGATAATGATGATACTATAATACATGGGAAGTTACAGACAATGGAAATAACAAAGAACATGTTATTCTATTGATGAATCTACTGTAAATGTTTTTACTGGTTATAGGGATAGTACAAACATATTTTAAGTATGAAGGGCCATTTGGTGTTGTTGTCTGATCTGCACATGCCCAGGGGCTGACTCCGACTCGGGCTGGCTACCAGCACATCCAGAGCTGTAAAGGGTTACATATGCTTCCATTGGATTCTATGGGGCATCTGTGCTGGAATTCAGGACAAAACAGGGCAAAATCTAAACTTTTTTTTACCTATTTTCTGACTCGAACACCTCTCAGTAAATATCCTGAACAGTATTGGTGCCTAATAGAACCCTAAGGGTTAAAATATTAATCCAGATCTCCTGACAAGAAATCTAGATACTTTTACTGGACATGTGTATAAGGCCTTTTAGTGTCAGTCATGGGATACTAGATTATATGAATGCCCTGCATAAGGCCTCATGCACACATCTATGTTAGTTTTTACTGTCAGGAATTCTTCATTACTTCCTGACAGTAAAAATAAATAAATAAATAAATAAATAAAAGTCCATACTCAGCACTGGGGCAAGAAGTATAATGCTGTTTCTACCCACAAGAGTAATTGACAAGGTGGGGAGACAATGGCTTCTTGCCCTGTCAGTCACAGCATTGTTGCATTTAACAATATGCACTCCTGGTCAGGAGCACATACAGTTAAAGGGCTAGTGTAGCACCTGGGGCGCACTTGCCCGGTTGCTGATGCTGGCCAAGGGTGCCTAGCAAGGCATCTGGAAATCCAGCCAGTTTCTAGATGGGCATCCGGAGCTGTCTTAAATTTTGGATGTTCCCATAGGCTTCTATAGATTCTAAAATTTCCTGACAGACAACCTTCAGGAAAAAAACTGAAGGGTGTCTGTAGCTAAAAGAACCCTATGGGTCCTTAAATAAGATAATAAATCAGAATAAATTTAACGGACATGTGCATGAGGCCTGAGGTTATAAAGAAAAGTGTCTACTATTTATTTTTTTATGCACAATATTGTTGTGTATTGTTTATTTTTAGGGTTTTTTTTTATAACATTTGTGCACTGTAACAATAGCTGTAAACGGTTTTTTTCTACAGATATGTTTTATGCAAATTATTCCCTTATGCATAATTTTTGTGGCAAGTTCACCAAAGATTCATAAGCATTCTATTGTCAGGCAATGAGTAAATGTGTGCTATTGTTTTCTTCTGTTTATCTGGATAAATATAAAACTGGAAATTTTAATGTAAACAGCAATCAGATTCAATGAATTATGTAACAGTGATGACGCTGGTCACAATGCCTAGTTGCAGTCCAATCTTACATAAATAGCATTTAAATGTATACTAAAGGCTTCAAAGGTTATTTAAATTTTATGATCCTATAGGATATTCCTATTATTTCCACTATTGGAGTATAGTTTATTATACAGGACATACTAGATCCCCACCCCCACCTTTTTAAAAATACATTGTTGTCTGATTTAGCTGAATAATAAATTTATGATGTATTGTCAATGAATTATAATCTCATCTAGTGTACTTGTAAAAAAAAAAAAAAAAAGTATATTATTAATGAGTTTAACTACTCTATGCAGGGGCTGTAAAAAAAAGCACAAGCCAGCATTATGTTTTGTGGCTATATACACTCTAAATAAAGCATGGATTCTATGCTTATTCACCTGATGTGATTTTAGAAGAGAGTTAAGATAATTTACAGTCTGGGTTTATTATTATGCTCATGGTGTTTTATCCACAGTGCTGAAATGTTAGATATTTAAAGACTAAAGCCTTTTCGAAGAAATACAGTTACAGTGACATCTTCAGGTTTCTGCAGAGTATTAAGGTGAAGGAGCAACGAAACAATACATGGAGCTTATAAAACGCATCTTGGGTCAAACTTAATGTAATCTTTGAGCATTTTAAGACTTAGACTTAGATTAACTGTTGTTTGTTGGTTGTGAGAAAAAAAAGTAAAGACTTTTGACCAACCAACAACTATATAGGCATACTATATACTTAACTATTTAAGTAGCCTATTATTCTATTATCATGTGTGGCTTGTCCAAAGGGACAGATATTTTTTTTTTATAAAGTACAGTACTGTACCTTTCATCCTTTGTGGTAAAAAAAAAAAAAAAAAAAGATTGTAGAATTGACTGTAGTTATATAAGGATGAACACCTTAGGGCTATGTTCACACTACGTTAAAAAAAAGAGAAAAGGTGTCTGCTTTTTCTATTTAAAAAGACGTACATTTTGCTGTGCTTTAATTGACTTCAATGAACGCATTGAAATCAATAGAATGACGGACATCCAATGCACACTGTGTATAAAAGGATGGACGTTGTCTGCACAGACGTAAAAAAAAGATCATGACAATTATTTTCGGACGTCTATTTTTTAGTTGCTCAGAAAAAATGTTTCCTTTTTCACCATCCTTTCACCATTTTTACTATTGAATTCAATGGACTTTTCAATTAAAAACACACAATGTCCAATTAGTCCACCTTAACTAGAATAATGTACTGATAGCTGTCATTACCCTGACAAACAGCGTAATGTACAGACATCATTTTTTCTTTTAAATAACCAAGAGGAAATATTGTTGTGTGAACACAGCCTAGTACAGCTTATTTAACCCCTTCAAGACTGAGCCAGTTGATGCACAAAAGTCCGGGACAAATTAATGCAATGTTCCTCCCCACCTTCTAAGAGCCATAGCGCTTTTATTTTTCCACCAACAGGGCTGGTTGGTTATTTACTGTAAATATGCAATCATTAGATTGCATATACTGATCTTTGCTGTGCCATAGCAGAGCATAGATCAGTGTTATCGGCAATCTATGTATAGAGCCTGCCTGAGAGCAGACTCTACACATAGATCGCGGATCCAACAGGACGGAGGTAAGGAGCTTACCCCACCCTGTCGACACATGTATGGCTGTGGGGGTCCCAATCACTCAGTGACAGATGTTTGATCTGTCACTGAGCACCTTAAACGCCGCAATCGCTGTAGATCGCGGCATTTAAGGGGTTAATGAGACTCAGCTGTGGGATTGCAGCTAACTCTCATTACCTGTGGCCCTGGACACTGATGTGAGCAGGATCGCTCTCTCTGCAGCGCTCCCGCTCACATCAGAAAGACCTGTCAGTACGGGAACCTATATATACATTCCTACTGCACGGGGTAAGTGCAGTAGGAACGTATACAGTATATACATATTACTGACGCGAAGGGGATTAAATGTAATAAAATAAATAAATAAACACATTAAAAAAATATATCATATAAAGTATCAATAATAGGAAATAGGATTTAAGGTAAAGAACAGGTCTCTTCTTTCACTCAAGTGTATATACACACATATATAATAGGTTTACATTTTATTTTTGTGTAGAAGATATACGGTGCTATAAAAACACATAAAGCCACTAAAAGTCACAATTTAGCCAGCGCGGCGGAGAAATATCCTTAAGTCTAAAGCTGCAATAAGATGTTTCATAAAGAATTAATTAGAAATCCTGTTAGTGGGTTTGATGGCTGGTCTTAAATGCTTTTTTAAGACCATTTCTTTCCCAGACTTTGTGAATGCACACTGCAACCATGCATAAGGAAGTTGTCGGACTATGTGCTTTTAGCAAATAGAAAATTCTCAGCTTTTAGATTTAAGCTGTAGGACATTTTTGTTTCATTGTGCTGGCTTGCATAAGGTGTCAGTTAATGCTTTACACATTTGATGGGGTTGAAAAGGCTCTTTTATTTGAAGGAAAGGTTGTAAACATGTTTTTAAATAATGGATGACCATAGCCTTTATAGTTGTAGCTATGTGGTACGTAGTTTATTAGTTTAGGTGGTGTAATGAAAATATGTTGCTTAAAGAGGAAGTTTGGTGGGGGGGTTAAATAATTACTAGGGGCAGGAAAAATTAAAAAGGCAAATATACTTACCACTCCCCGAGCCTTTGCTGCGACTGCATCACAGAGCTCCTGGACAACGCTGGTTATCATCTTCTCCCTTCTTCCGCGTATGTCACATCCTGGGATCCATGTCACTAAAGAGCTGGATTTACCCTGCTTAGCCACTGCAGTGGTGTCCCGCCCCAGACACTTACTGGCTGAGTGAGGCATCCGTCAGCCGTGTCTTGACATAGCCGACTGGGAGCTCAGAAGGCAACCAGCCAGGTCCAGGAGCGGGACATGGCTCTGCCTGTAAAGATGTTATACTTCCTGAGTCATCTGACTACTTTTTGGCCTAGGCTTGATTTAAAGTTATAGCTATACTTATAGAAGTGATTTTTATCAACTACTTTTATGAAAAATTTACAGCGATAAAATGTATCAAATTTACCCTATTTACCAAAAGTGCCAACATTGTTAATATAGAGGAGAAAACCACTCCCCCTACAGGGTAGATGACAATTCTCTTATATTTCCTCACAAATATACAGTACCAGAATCAATCCCTGGATGGTTGATTGTATTGGATCACTGGAAATTAAGTACCTGTCTCCATCAGAGTGCTTTCCTTTGCCTATACTTTCACAAGTTATGCATTTTGTTGGATTTTTTCAGTGATTTTCCAAATGATTATTATGTATCATGTGCTCTCTGTTTTTCATTTGCAAGCATTGCTCAGCATTTGGCAACGTTGTCCCAAGTTTTTCTTGCTGGAGTAGACACCAAATGAATCATCTATCATGATGTGCTATACTTAAAAATAGTTTACAATAACTTCTCTTATTTTTATCTATATGTCTTTATACAGTCCCGCTGTAGATATTACACTTGTTTTAACAGTTGTCCTTGCCAACATGATTTTATGTGGCACACAATGTGTCATCAAAACAGAACACATTTCTTGGCACACTTTTTGGCAAAGAATGATATAATAGCATAGGGATGTTGATAAATTATATCTAAAGAACTTGTAAAAAATCTTTGCAGCCCTGGTAGTGTTTATACTGAGAGACTCTTACAGAATAAGGCTATATTCACACAACATATGTGCAGTAGTTATAGTAGTAGTAGTAGTTGCATTAACGGCTGTGATTTATGCAGCACACACGTTGTATGTGAAAGCATAGAATCTCGGCTGGAGTGTATACACATAGTATATACTCCGGACGGGATCACTAGCAGCGCCGCAAGAAACTGACATTTCAGTTTTCTGTGGCCGCTATTCAATGAAAAGTGGCCGCAGAAAACCTGTCCGTGCACATAATGGAGCGTGCAGCTCCGGCCACATGCTCCATTGAGTGCATCGGCAAATTTGGATGCAGGCACCTACGGATGCGCTCGCATCCGAACCTAACTGCGGTGAAGATCATGCGGCAGGTACTGCAGTACTGGACGGGATGATCTTCTCTGATAACGGCCGTTCCGTGAACCGGCCGGGTCACAGGATGGCCTGTGTCTTACGCCATGTGAACATGGCCTAAGGGGGCAATAAATACTTTTCATGTGTAATTTGCGATTTTCTTATTCTAGCCTCAGTAATTAGATGTAGGACAGTGGAAGGTAAATTGTGTTGTTCTTAATAATATTTGGTTTATTGGGTGTAGCTATTTTATTTTTATTTTTTATTTTTTTTATTCTTATTATATTAAAAAGTACATATAGGTAACAAACAAACAAAACATAACCAAATAAACCTACCTAGCAAAAAGTATTTTACAGATTCCACTTTGGATTACTAGCTTACCATTACAATGTTCTCTTTCTTTCCACTGAAGGGAATGCCCTTATGACTAGATCTTATTTATGCAACTGCAACTGCCCCCCTACGCCATTTATTGTTTTATTTTTATACTTCTGAGAGGGCTGCCTTTTCCCTCCATTGTCTGTATAGTCAATGCAACAGGGTATGTATGCTATTGGTAGCAACAATGTATGAAGGCACATGGTTTGAAAGTGGATTTTGTAATGTTTTTTTTTTTGTTTGTTTGTTCTTGGATGGAAGGTGGCAACATGGCTCGATGTTAGCAGGAAGTCAAAAGGAAATGATTACAATACTTCTTTCTTTGTAGCATTTTTCAATACTTGAGGTACATTTTGGGAGGCAGTTTTGGCAGGTTTTTCAACATGCAGTATGCTGTAGCTATGGAACCTCCATAGGTTTTTGTCCCATGCCCATGAAGCAATGTTGTTGTGTTTTGTTTTTCTTGAGCCATAAAAAAACACACAAAAAGAATGTGTTAAAAAGGACTAAATAATATGCATTCCCTTTATAATAACACCAAATGGAAGCCTTAATTTTATACCATTCTTTTTTTACATATATTATGTTTGTGATTACTATATTCTAATAGAAGGATTGTAATTAGTAATTCGCAGTAAGCGGTCATGTGTTTATGTTCCGTGTGCCTAAATGAAGGAAAATGACTGTTAAAGTTTAATTTCACATCAGAAAATCCCACGCCGAGTGCTCTTTAGGTGCTGAATTTTCTGTGCCACACTGCTCATAATAATTCATTTACATAATAGAGAAACTACACATGATTTTCTCAATTCAAAGCAGTCAAGTTGTTAAAGTTTATATGAAAATCCCAGAGGTCTGAAGTACCAGAAATACAGGATAATGTCTGACTGTTAATGCATTTTAAACTATTTCTGTGTTTCATTTAGCCAACATCCCCTGAACCTGAGCTACTTATGTTAGGAATGGAGGTGAAACAATCTACTTTACATTGTTAACACATCAGCACTTCTTAAAGCTAAACTCCAACTAAAAAACATTCCCTAGCCTATGCAGTATTCTGGCATTCTGCTCTTTTACCTGTAAACTCCAGTTATAAAAAATAATCCCTAGCCTATGCGTTGTTCTGGATTTAGTATAGCATTCTGCTTTTCTATCTGGTTTCATCACCTGCCCTCTGATTTTATACAGACCGGGCACTTTCTAGCAGCTTTCTGGATCATTATGAGGCCATATTTACATAAGGGTACGACTCCAGTATATGTAAGCATACTAGGAAAAAGGTACTGACTTTCATAATCTACTAGTAAGTAATTTTTTTTACTGTTTACTATATTTTAATGGGATTTAAAAGCATGGTAGAATTAGAAGACTATGTTGACTAGTAGACTGTGTTCAGAACATTAGGCAATTAGCCTGCTACAAAAGTATCATGGTACAGTACTATATACATCAGAATAACTTTTTGCTGGCATCCCAACATACTGCCTACTGGAGATGTACCCCCAAAAAGTTATGTGAATAAAGTATTACTTGTGTCATTTACGATAACTACTAGTGACCACAAATATTGCATCTATAACATGTATAGTGACTGTATTACACTGTGGTAGGACCTATAAAACATGACCCTGTCTGACCTACGACAAGTAACACTGCCTGATATCCACTCTACTTAGCATGCATAGATATTGCAAGAATTACTGTATGTACTTGGAAGTAGATTTGCGCGCATAGAGGGACTCCCTAATGAATAGTTATAATGGAAAATTTCAGAGGTGGCAGTTGTTTAGCCCTCTTAAATAATACATAAGAACACTGCATTCATAGTGGTTTTGGAAAAACAATAGAATCTCAGATTTATTCCTTACATGATGTTGGGCAATCCCATAATTGTTTAGAGCTGTAAGGAATAAAAGTAATCCAAATGCCTTGTACCTCCAGTTTATGGCCATCTGTAATATGTCCTCGGCATATTCCTTCCAATTCAAATGACAGAATAAACACCAGGATAAAAATCCCATGTCAAGAAATCTACTACCCAATACCCAGTCATATAGCAATGAGAAAAGTAATCTAGGACCTATATAACCACATTTCCATTTTAAAAACTTCTCCTTGATCCAATATGGTGGCTTTCAGGATGGTTGCCATTTCCCGGACATAGTCTAAAGCATAAGCCCCTCACCCAATACTTGCTGGGGTATTCAGATCAGTCATTTTCTCAATCATGCCTGAAACAAAGGGTGCCCTGAGACTTTTGACTCACACTTTAGGTTAATCTTACACTTAATGGTCTAAACATCACTACTAGTTTCTTAAAAAGTGTTTACTAAAGGGTGAGTTTAAGAAAAGGGTCCTTGATCTTAACACACGTCCAGTCAAGCCCCTGCTAGAATGGGAAATGATTTGAAGGAGATCATATTCAATACACTGTACTCAGGATTCACAGTCTATATATCATCCAGAAAGTAGCTATGTCTTCTAACTAATGTTGCAATCCTCTTTTTTGTAGAGTATGCCAGATCCTATGTTGTGTTATGTCTTCTATATACTGTAGGATACGCAAGTTGTCTATAAGGCTTTACTAAAATGTGTTGTAAAATAGTCTTTTGACTCTTGTGGTACACCTACTAGTATCTGTGACCAAATCAGAGTATGTTCAATTGATAAACATCCAATTGTTGAGTCTGTTGTTAACCCATTTACATATATCTCCCCCTAATTCTACCATCCTCCATGTGGCACAGTATCTAAAGTCCTTGAAGAGCCCACATACTCAACGTCCACAGCCCCATCCACTTCCAATCGATTACGGACCTTCTCATAGAATCTGATCAGATTTAAACCCCTTATAGACACGCCAGTTTAGTGTTTTAAGTTTCCTTTCACAGATGTATTCTGAGATAGTTTCTCTTAGAAAACCTTTTTTTTCCCCCACCCCAAACTTTATTCCAAGAGTTTAACCAAACCTTCACCAATGTCTTACAACTGAAAATGTCAAATGCAATATGTATATATTACCATAAGAATGCAGTCTAAAAATGCCATCCCTATTACAGGCTATATATTATAGAGAATATTAGATGAGAGCACAATGACCTTGTCCAGCTGTTTGATGTGTGCTCTGAAGTATCTATTGTTCCCATAGATCCTTTTAATATACAGGAACTTGTCTTTCGAAGTTATAATTAATGATTGACGTGTTTTCAGCAAACTGTTTGTATTCCCAACAATGAAGTATCCTCGAGTTTCTCCATATATTGTCAGGCAATGCCTGTCATGGTTATCATGCTCCTTGCAGATCTCATTCTGCACATCTGTCTCTTCTGGAGAACTAAGAACCTGCTTACTTTGTTAAGAATTCTAATAGTAGTTTACACACATAAAGAAAGCTCTCCGTAATGAACCTGACAGAATGTATGTGATTGAAACTTGGTCTAGAGTCCCTTGTTCTGTGAAGGATTTGGCACAGCAACAGATGGAAAATCGTATGCATACTCTTGACATTGATCCCAACTCTTGGATCAATAGCTGTGCCAAGTCCTTGACTAAATAACAAGTTTGATTCTTTTTTCAGTTCTCTGTTGTTCTTTTCATGATGGATTTAGGCAAAACAAGGTTGTCTCTTCCTGCAAGGAAAATATAGGTTGTTGATTTTCCCATACAAGAATATAAGCACTTAATCTTACGACTTTAGCACTTCAGAATTAAATATATTATGTCTTATTCGCTCGCTTTAGAATTTATTCATACCCAGGGGTAGGTCTTTGATGAAGTAGACTGCAGCAGATGGCCCATACATCAGTCTGTGAGGTCCAGAAAATATGCTGTGAATGAATATAAATGAATGAAGTAACGGAAAAACTCTGAATTTAATATAATATTGTTAGTACATTTATAGCGTCTTTGTTTTTTTTTTTTTGTTTGTTTTTTTTATTAAAGGTTGTGTACAAAATTCAGTCCAGCAAGCAATGCAGCAAAATCATTAAAGGGAATCTGTCAGCACTCAGGCCCAACCAAAGTTGCTGACAGTGCTATATACTGTAGGTCACAGCACCCTATTTAACATGATACCTGTAGCTTATCCATCCATGTAGCAGAAAATATGTAATCTTAGTGTGACCAGGTGTCAAAGAGGAGTTGTGGCTGCTCCTTTGTTCTTCTTCCCTCATCTCTTTTGAATATTAATTTCATATCAGCCTGCAGTTCCCGTACCACTGATATTGGGGGTGCCCTGCGTCCTAAACTCATTCAAGCACCATAACCAGGAAGAGTGGTGGATAAGCATTGACATAAATAACCTTCACTGCTCTTCCTGGCTATGGAAATTGAATGAGTTTAGGATGCAGGAGCGTTATCAGGGGTGTGGGAACTGGAGGCTGATATGAAATTATTATTCAAAAGGAAGAGGGAGGAAGAACCAAGGAGGAGGCATGACAAAGTGTGGCACAGCCAGAGAGCCACAACTCCCCTTTGACATATTTTCTGCTACATGGACGGATAAGCTACAGGTACAATGTTGAATAGGGTGCTGACAGATTCCCTTTAAGTGTATTGGTTTCTATGTTTTCTGTGTGTATTGATTTCCTATTGTGCAGTGATTGGGCTTCTTAAAGTGGTATTCTTCTCATTTTAAACTTTATATGGAAAACCCAAAAATTTGTAAATACAAATTATTCCTGATACATCTTGTGATGTCCCATTTGTGACAATTCTTTAACAATAATAGGGGTATTTCTGTAATAGAGGGGCTTTGCTGATGCTAATAATAATGGAAGCAATCTTTTGGAACTATTAATAATTTGGGAAATCTGTTGACACTAATAATAATGGGACCACTTTGCTGGCACTATTAATAATAGGGGCACTTTACTGACACTGTTATTATATGGGGCATATATGGGTGCTGTTAATAATGAGAGCACTTTACTACCATTTTAAATAGTTTCGGAAGTCTCCCACTACTTTTATTAATAGGGACACTCTGCTGGCACTAATAATAATAGAGCCAATCTGCTGATGCTATACATCATTTGGACATTGGCTGACATTAATAATAATGGGACCACTTTGCTGGCATTATTAATATTAGGGTCTGCTTTTGGGAGATTATTAATCATAAGCTGGACTCTTCTGGCACTATTAATAGTAGGGGTTACTCTTCTGACATTATTAATCATAAGATGCTCTCTTTTGGCACTATTAAAAGTAGGGACTACTCTTCTGACATTATTAATCATTAGATGCTCTCTTATGACACTATTAATATAGTTGGCATTCTACCTGCACCTTTATTAATGGGGTCTGCAGATGGGGTTCTGAGACAGAAAAGGCTGGAGTAAAGACAAGGCATCAGGGACTCCGTAAAGGGAGGTAGTAGAAGAGTTACAAGCATACGCTCTATGTGTGGAGGAGTCAGAATAGGTGGCAGGTGCTCTTGGGGAGATACTGAGCGACTAATTGAAAGCAATCATTGATGAAATGGACCTGTTTTTGATCGTCAGCATCTGTTTCATTTTAAGTTAAACTAATACTTTTAAAGCTAAACATGTACTTAATCCAACTTTAAATTAGAGACTTGTATAATATTTTGTGAAGTAACAAAAAAAAAAAAAAAAAACGAACACAGGCCGAAGCCTGGGGCACTAAACCCCTGATAGTAGTGTCCCCAACCCCTAATATTTGACTTCTATTGTGTTGAATAAAAGCAATGAAAACTAAAAAACATGATGCTGGGTAGGCAATATGTGTCACTGGATCCTAATCTGATCCTGTCCCTCCTTAAAGGTGGGTGACCCTGCAGGCTGATGACGTCACAACTCGGAGGGAAATGCCTCTCCCGGCTGATGGACTGGCTGCTCAACCAATCAGTGACTGGATCAGAGTCCCGCCCCAGTTGCCGACTGGCTGAGCGGCCAGTCCATCAGCCGGGTTGTCACCGCCGGAGATCCCTGAGCCCGATGGGGGTCCCGAGGCCGGTCCCGCCGCTCACCAAATTCCTCCCTGCCAGCTGCCAGATTTTAAAATTGACCGGACCTCTCTGATAACCTGGATTTAAGATGTATTTTAAAAACAGGGGATTTTATTTTACAGATTTTATTTTAATGTATTGTAATCTATGATAGAATGCTACAGTATGGTTAATAGTGTGATAGTCAAGGCCTATAGGCTGCATAATCACCTCTTTTGTTATCCAGTCCTGACTTACATCTTTCATGTGTATGTAAGTGAATAATTCACCTCTGAATGGGTGATATTTCTTGGACGTATTCCTGAATTAATTAAAAACTTCATCCTTAACATCAGCCACTAAAGTTTGCCTTCTTTTAGACGTCAGGGTTACAAGATCAAGTCTTCACAAAGGTTTTCTTAATGCTTCATTAGTACGGCAGTGGTGCTCTTGTACCTGCCCTGGCCCTTTCTCGGGGCATCCTGACAAGTCACGGTTCAGAGTGAGAAGCCTAAATTTAATGAGGGCTATTTAACTTGTTATTTTAAGTCCAAGGAATGGCAAATCTTAATAATAAATGTATGGATAATTTCTGTTCTGGGAATATCACCAGTGCTTAATGAATATTTTTCTCATGCTTTTTTCTAATTAACTCCAGTGTGTAGATTAGGGAAAGCTAGCCTTCAGTACTGAGCCTTTCATTGGTAATAGGCACTTGAGGTGATGTTTAATTAAACTGGAGTGGTGATCGGAAGGAGACCTGTGCAGACTGAAGTGCTAATCCTTTTGCATTGCTCGGTGTCCCTGTGAGGTTGTGATTGATGAGCTGATTTCTTTTTACATCTTCATTTGCATCTTCTGCTAATACCCACAGACAGAGGTGTTGTTCCTCACCATATGAGAACTCGCTATTAATGTGGTGCTCTTTTGTAATGTGGCTGCTGCTTCAACATCATTCCTGGGCTCATCTAAGGGTGACTCTGAATAGTGTCTCTAAGCTCTAACTCTACGACCTCCTTCACGTGTTTATTTTTAGTGGGGGCAAAATTCAGACGCACCCCCTGATAAACATCAGGTATAAGCATGCTGAATTGCTGTTGAAATTTTCACTGAAACCAACTTGATCAAAAAGCTGTGTGAATATAGCGTTATACTTTCATTATTATAATACATGTGTTATATGGAAATAATGTAAGGCTATGTTCACATGACTTTTTTTTCTGTCCATTTTTTTTTTCTCAAAATGACGTCCATCATTTTGAGTCCCAAATGATATCCATCATTTCGCGTTTTGGGTGCCCATCATTACAATGATTGCTATTGGTACATTATTGTAGTTCAGACCTTTGTGGGTGTGGTTCTTTTTTGTAGGCCCATTGAGTTTAGTAGTAAAGACAGTGAAAGGATGGTGAAAAAAACGTGTGTGCAACTAAAAATAACGTCAGTTGTTTGCAAAAAAATTTCCGTGATTAATTGTCATGAACATTAATTTGATGTCCCCGCAAAAATTGCTGTTACTGAATACACTATAGGGGGAGATTTATCAAAGTGGTGTAAAGTAGAATTGTCTTAGTTGCCCCTAGCAACCAATCAAATTCCACTTTTCATTCATCACAGGTCCTTTGGAAAATGAAAGGTGTAATCTGATTGGTTGCTAGGGGCAACTAAGACAATTCTACTTTAACATCAGTTTCATAAATCTCCCTCTATGTGTATTAGGTAGCCATCACTTCATTGACTTCAATTACATTTTTTTTTAAAAGGCAGATGCCTTTTCAGTACACAGTGTGAGCATAGTCTAACAATGTAAATTAAAATTAAATGGTTTTCAAACTGATCAGAATAAGCTGTCCTGTGCAGTACTGGCCAATATATGACTTCTATATGAGATTTTTCCCAGCTTTCCCTTTTGCAGTTCCCATCTCTTATTTTACAGCTGTCTTTGAGCTAGGGTATAAAGACTTTCTTCTATGATATCTCTCATAGATTATAAACACAAAGAAAATGAAATGCTTCTTTTTACCTCTCTATAGGATAAAATCTTAAACAGCATATACATTATAGAGAAATATTAAGCAGTATAAGCTGTGAATCCAGCACACTTAAAACATCTCTAAACAGTCTCTCCGTATGTATTTCTCTTTAATACTCCTCAATTAATTACTTTTCTCTCTTTATCCTGACCCATCAGGATAAATGCCATGAATATTATGGCACAAAATATACCATATCTTTCAAAACTCACCTGGTCAGCAGGGAAACGTTCTGCTGGTGGCATCTTGAGTGACAGGTGTACAGTAGAGATGAGAGAATATTGAAATATTTGATAATTCAAAATTCGATTTGAATAGCTCCCGATATTCATATATTTAAACTAATATCAAATCCCATTATATATAGTCTATGGGATAAAAGTACTTGGGACCTGGAAATTAATATTCAACCACTAGGAGGTCAGCAAGTGCACAATGAAACTTCAGGAAATGATGCCAACACTTCTGGAATGCATATGGGACAGCAGAGGAAGCATACTACTCGCTCATCGCTCATTCGCTGATTACTAGCGTACTGCCAATCTGGCCAAAAGGAGTCCCAGGAGGGCGCGCTAATCAGCTGGGTTGGTGACGTCCTGGCACTCCATTTAAACCTCCTTTGATATGTCTGCTGTGCCTGTGATATTTGTTACTTCTGCTCTTTCATGTACCAGACCTTTGCTTGTGATCCTGACCATGGCTAGTTTCCTTTTTTGTACCTCGCTCCTGACAGTGTTTCTTAAACCAGTTTGTTTTACGTTATTGTCCCTCTGGTTGTGTTTCTGTACTGCATTTTCAATCCTGTTTCTGCCCCCTGGCACTTTTACAGTTTTTTTTTTTTGTCATTGTTTTTGAATTGTGGCCTGACATTTCCATTCTGCTACTAACCTATATTGACATTTCTTACCACATGATGGCCCCAGCACCTTAGTAGCATACAGACCATCCCCCAGTTTGGGTCTGCCACTTAATGTAGCACCTCAAGTAGGCAGGACAGTGAGCTGGGCTCTAGTAAGGCTTACAGGGCAACCTTGACATGACAGTATCACAGTTTTTTCTTCAGCATTATTCCTTCATTGGATGGGTTAGGTTTCACTTCAAAGGGTTAATGCATTCACCTAATTGTATCAAGTTTAGAAAATTCCATGTAACAAAACAAAATACAAAGCTCAGCACCGTGAATTTTTCTTCTGTTCTGGTGATTTATCACACAGAGGTTACCTACAATGGGTCCAACTGTAGCACATTACCCCATGGGACCAAGATGACCTTTTGGATTTCTAGGTAATATTGTCCCTGGGGTTGGGTGTCCCTAGGACTTCATAAACCCAGTAAGGCTATCTGTTTATCTGTTTCCACCTTTAGTATTTATTTAGTCGATATCAATAACCATAGCCAAAGTACCATTCAGCTGGGTTTATAGGTTGTATATTGTCCAAATAAACTAGGCATATGGCAAAAAAAATGGACTAATGGATGCACATGAATGCAGCCCCCTAGTAGGGCAATCATAGTAAGTGGACTTTAGAGAGTGACATTGTTAGAAGGGCAATAAAATGGGACGTTCAGGCAATAAACGTCTGTAACATGAGCAAAGGCAAGCAGATGGAACCCATTGTTTGTCTATCCTATACTGTTGCAGTCTCATCACCCATAGTAAATAGTATAGATAAGTAGAAAACTATAGATAATAGATAATTGCTTATGGATTGTCTGCATCTGGGAGGTCCTATTAAGTAAATGTAGTATGTAATATATACATTTTCCTAGAGCTAGGAGATAGGGAAGGATAAAAGGTACGAAAAATATAATAATGCAATTCTGGCTGTCAAAAAAGATTACAATATCCATTATTTAAAGGGATTACAATATTGTCTGCTTTCTACAACTGACTATTTTAGCCAGTGGGGGGAAACACATCATTTGCACCTCTTTTACTTCACCTTTTATAGATTGCACTTTTTCCCTAATGAGATGTTAAAAGCCCAAATTATGCAAAGTGTTACACAACGAACAATGTAGTTAGGACTTTTTCAAATATATTTTTTTCCTTTGAGGATTTCTATGCCGGCCATTGAGTGGGAAGAGGATGCACAGAAATGTCAACACATTTTAAAGGTTGCGAAACATTAATATATCCAAAATTCCCATTCCAGTGAAGTCATCTATTGGAATGCAAAACTGGCAGGCAAGGCACAAATGCATTCAAAATGGTGCAGATGTCCAATAAATATTCAGTTTACCACACAATACATAAGCAATGATAATTCCCCTATTTTTTTTTCTTTTTGGCCTAACTATACTAAAGAATTAGATTTTTTTTTTTTGAAAGAATAATGCTTAGCTCAAAATGAAGACTAAAGATACATTGTACAATTCTCTGTAAACAATATGAGAAGGTGAAGCATCCATGCACAGGGACTGGGCTTCAGAAAGAATAATTCATTGTCATGGAGAAAGACCATGCTTTATTTAGTTTGAAGTTAAGACCTGTGAAGTGTCTCCCAAGGATTGTTATATAACGCCTTGCATCAGAAGATTTATTATTCTACAACAAAGTCGTGAAAGAAACAGATTCTGTAATGATTCTCTCATATTATAATCAAGCTCCTTTATCACTAGCTGGTAATTACAACCTACTTGGGTTACAGTCGGTCAGTATAGTTCACGGTTTGCGGATCTCTTGTACATAGGTGTATCAGGGGATTGCATATCCAACAATTGTATATTATACTTTACATGTCATAATACTGTGTAGTAAGTTCCCTTTACTATTCAAGTCAGTACAGATACGGTAGTATCAGCATCAGTATTACAGCATATCATGCCTGTCAGTGTAACACTGCTAGACATACTATTAAAGGAGAAGTCCGGTGAAAATTTTTATTAAAGTATTGTATTGCCCCCCAAAAGTTATACAAATCCCCAATATACACCTACGGGAAATGCTTATAAAGTGTTTTTTTCCCTGCACTTACTACTGCATCAAGGCTTCACTTCCTGGATAAAATGGTGATGTCACGACCTGACTCCCAGAGCTGTGCAGGCTGTGGCTGCTGGAGAGGATGATGGCAGAGGGATGCTCAGTGTTGGACCCCTTGGTGGACCCCTTCGAGGCTTAAGTACTGAGATCCTTTGCAGACACCTTCCCTGTATGAAGCTGCTAAGAAAAAGCTAGAAAAAGTGTCTCTCTGTAAGGTTAATAGGTCTTCTTTGTTCTTTCTACATGATTCATAATGTGCTATACTGCAAATACAATATTGTAAGTGAACAGATGACAGGTCTTCTTTAGAGCCACTGTACCATCTATAGTTACTAAGTATACGGCCTAGACTACATCTTTCCCACTGTCCCTTTCCTTTCGAAGCATTGGCTTAAATTTCACCTCTCCAAGCAGTAGAGGCTACATCTTCTACTATACAACCTAAAAACCCTGAACATTATCCACATTCTATAACCACAGAACTCCAGAGGGATCTTCTTAAATACTGCTGTGGTGACACATAGGTCATTTTTTTTCCTCTTCTACCTTTTAGCTCTGGTAACAGAGAGTATTTGATTTGATAAATAACTGTTTTAGCGTTGCAGCCATGCTGGCATTCTCATTTTTCATCTACATAGGAACTCATTTTATCCCTCCATGGGGTTATAACATAAAATAAATATACATACATAGTAATGGAAAAGGTTTCAGTCCAACAGATCCTTTGTATATTTCTAAGTCAATGCTGAAATGAATATTAACAGTAGAATAGCTATATAAATTATTTGATTGTGGGAGCACAGTGGTTATTTCAATTCCCCACAGTATGACCTTTCTGAATTGCACATAAATGGAATGCATACATTACAACACTACCCATTTGCAAGGCATAATCCTCTATTTACTACTTTCTCATTGGGGATACCTACTATTTTATATAATCATCTACCTGCTTTATATTTCCATATTTTGATTAATTCATTATCATGTTTACCACCTGTTTATCATGTAAATGTATGCACCACCATATGAAATGGACACAGAGGAGCATATACAGGTCAGACTAGGGTGCCGAGGGCCCACCATTAGGATTGACCCTACAGTTATATGTAAATGTTACCTGTTACCTGAAGGCCTTCAAGTGCCCTCTGGTATAGATCCTCTATAATCTTTCTTCTGCGGGTCATTATTATTGCAGTGGTAGCAAATGGAGCATTTTGCATTTTTTTGTACTACTTTTAATAAACATTTAATAAAAATAACTTTTATAATAACAAATATGGGTCAATTTTATTGGACAATGATATTCCTATTAAACCTCGGAATGCCAATTGGAAACTTAATGTTGCAATCCTTTGCTTCTATAATGTTGTGGAATACTAAGTAATCCAAAGCGTTATTATCTGTAAAAAGGCTGAGGTATTACTGCTATTGACCATGGTATCTGAGGGGATAGATGGGATTATTGTTTTCTTCGATCCAGGCCAGATGTGTACACTATCACTGCGATATAATACTATGACAATGCACAGGAAAAACTGTAAATCATTATAACGTTTTGGGATGTAGGGCCTTTGGGCAACAAAGACTAGACATATATTTTGTATGATTTTTTTTCACATACACAACAATGCTAATAGTCTAGTATGACTGCATCAAAATCAGGGATCTGTCTCTTAAAACAGGGTAGTGAAAAGACTCTAGGAAGGAACTGCTAAAAAGCAACTAGTGTGGAAGACGCCAGTGTTCAGGCTTACTATGCTTGGCCTGACAGTGTTCAGATCAAAAGGGTCAGACTCACTATAGTCAGATTGACAGTCTTTAGGCTAATGGTGCTCAAGCTGTCAGTATGCAGGCATACTACAGGCTGACAGTGTACTATGGGGCTATATATATATCTATAGGAAAACGTATAGAAAACGGCACCAGGGCCCACATAATTCCGGCAAAGGACCCAAGCCCCATGGTACACTGTAAACCTGTAGCAATCCTGCATACTAACAGCTTGAGCATTGTCACCCTATAGAGTTTAGTTTAGTTATGAGTTGGGTGTATTACATACTCACATACTCCCCTCCACATGTATATGCAGTAGCTCATCAGTCGAAGTGAAGTCTATTGCGTGTACAGTATACGCATACCATCTGTCACCAAAAGTTCATACACCCCTTATGAATACAGAAGACATAGCATACTGTACCTACAAGCCTACTGTACCTACAAGCCTGATCTATTATTTGCTTCTTTTCTCCTCTTGGCAGAGGACAGAAGATTTGTCTCAGTCATTATAACACACTCCCCTTACCTAAGCCTATGTAGCTGACAGATCCACTTTAGGTTTAGACAACAGCTTATATGGTATTCCATTTGGTATAGTTAGCATTCACCTTGTATGATCATTATAGAGTAAATTATTGCTATGACAAGAGGGTTTTTATAAATTACAGATTCCCCTCTGGTCTGTATATCTTTTAGCTTCTGCTTTCCAGAAAACCTAAGCAATATATTTCCAACCCTGGCATCACAAGAAGAAGTAATAGCATACTATGCATTTTACAGATAAGAGACTTGATTCAACAAATTTAAAGGATATATGCTCCTCTGAATATCTTCTGACATGTCATTGAGACATGTTAGAAGATGCTATCGGCCAAGCCTGCTACCATCACTAGAATATAATAGATGCGTGCACACTTTAGTCCCATTGATTTCAATAGGAACTCCATCAGCTTTACTTCGCAGCTAACCGGAGCTGAAGGGGCTGGTGCTTGTCACAATGTTCTAGCTTTTTCGTAGGGATCTCGATGTTACTGAGGCATGCCGGAAGATGTTATCGGTGTAGTATCACACCGATAGCATCTTCCGGCATGCCTCAGTAATTTATCAGAGGATGTTGGAAGGAGCATACCTCCTTTAAGACAGTTCATTTATTTGCTTATTTGCTGATCTTCTGATGAATTTTCAGAGCTAGAAAATTTTATTCATACATTTTATAAACGGATTTACTAACTTAGCATTTTATTTATTTTTTTCTTATAAATGCACAGACTATTTCCTTTTTTCCGTTTCTTCTTAACACCTAGGAAACACAACTCTTTAATTTTATTATCCACAGAGCCATATTGGGCCTTGTTTTTGGAAGTATAACCAAAGTCACAAGTTCCCTTTCAGTTATGAATGTACTGTAGACTTACAGAAAGCAGAGAACTGGTGGCCAGAGAAGAGTCACTGCTGGTCTTAGACCTCCCTCTGGTGAGGGACAGATTTCTCCCCATCACTTTGCGTAGGAAGAAATCTGTCAATCAATGGTGGGCGGGTAGGGGGGAGCAGCCGCAGTGACTCTTTTCTGATCATGCTCTGCCTGTTTTCAGGTACAGACTTTCCAAACATTGAGGGAGATTTATCGAACTGGTGTAAAGAAGAACTGGCTCAGTTGCCCCTAGCAACCAATCAGATTCCACTTTTCTTTCCTCACAGATTCTTTGAAAATTAAGTGGTGAAATCTGGTTGGTTGCTAGGAGCAACTGCACCAATTCTACTTTACACCAGTTTGATAAATCTCCCCCATACTATACATTCTGGCATAAGCAACAGACCACTAAAAACAGTGAGGTAGATTTACCAAAGACTGGCGTCATACTTGCTCATCTTAGCTATTTTGTGTTGGACTGATCTGCTTCTTAACAACCTAGTAACATCTTGAGCTGCCTGTGTCCTATAGACTGAATAGCCAGCTTAGATTGTAGTTGCCATTTTCTGTCACACATTTTAACAAGTGCAGTGGATATGGAACGTTACATCCTTTATACTAATCCCTTCCCACTTTTTAAAACAGAAAAGGGGAGATTTATCAAACATGGTGTAAAGTGAAACTGGCTTAGTTGCCCCTGGCAACCAATCAGATTCCACCTTTCATTTTCCAAAGAGTCTGTGAGGAATAAAAAGTGGAATCTGATTGGTTGCTAGGGGCAAATGAGCCAGTTTCACTTTACACCATGTTTGATAAATCTCCCCCAAAATGCACAAAGGGGAAAATGTATCAAACTCTGCATCTAAAAAGCAGCTTTTTGCAGGTTTTCATCTTGTTTGCCAGATAGGCAAAGAGGGGGAAGGGAGGCGGCAGGGAGATATGCCCTCCCTGTGCGCAAAATTTATTAATATTTTTGCCCGGGACAATGTAAAATAAATGCAGTGCAAAAAAAGGAAGCTACTGATACATGTGCCCCATAATGTGTATCTTTTTAATGCAAGTCTTACACCCATCCCCCGCAACAAGTCTGTCTCTATTTAATGCTGACATTAGAAATCAACCTAAGGTCCCTTTAAGCTATGGTTGAAAATGTGGATGCTGATTTTTTTTTACTGTTGCATTTTTGACCAGTCTCCTGAGCCATTCTATGATCTTTACATTCAAACTACAGCCAAGGATGAAACAAATTCCTATACAATCCATAAGCACTTAGAGATGCCGCAATATAAATGAACTCAAAGTGAATAGTTCACTCCTATATGCCAGTGCCTCACTAATTTCAATATGATCCTTAATTCCTTTTTTAATGATGTGCCTTTTCCCGATGACAGCCGGGAAAATGCAATAAATAAAAATGAGGCTATTTTGTCAAGTGGAAGACCAAAGGATGCCGGTGGGACTTCTGCTTTCAGGCTACCGGAGATCAGGTGCACTGCAGAGGTGAAATGTCTCCGGGGAGGAATACAGAATGTTCCTTTTGTAGAAGGCTCCATGGTTCAGAAACATCTAATTAATACATTAGCAGCTGTCAAACAAACACACTCCTTGGGAGATTTTTTATCTTTGAATTTTAATCAGAATTGAATAGAATTTTGATATGATCTAAAACAGAAACATATTTATTCAGAGACACCTCGTGTAGGAATTGATATTTACCTTGCTTTGTAACGAAGAGACTCGATGTGACATATAAGATAAAACCTCTAGTAATAAATATGACGTTGTGACAAGCCGGCAGTGAAAGTAAATGAACTGAATTATACAAATTCTATAGAGTGCTGTATGTGCTCTGACAAAAGTGACAGATGAGGGTAGGTTCTATTTAGAATGTGTCCATCACTAATGGAACAATGCGGGGCTATGTTCTAATGTGATTGAAGGTCTCATGTGACATTGTCCAATTAATTTACACAGCCCGTTCTATGGCTGCTACCATATATTGAGATTCCGCATTATTGCTAATTTCATGACACGTTTGGAAAATTCATGTTACAGTTCAGTCATAGTTTCTCTTCACAGCTAGTTAGAGAACATATTAAATCTTCCAATATATGAAAAATCCAATCTAAGGCTATGTTCCATGACATTTTTTTTCATTTTTTTTTTTTTCTTTTCTGTTTTTTAAGGTCAATATGATGGCCGTTATTTTGTGGTTTGGCCGCCCGTTAGTGCTGTTGGTACATGCTAGTTTAGGTGGACTGATTGGACTTTCATGGTTTTCCTGTAACCCATGGACAGCCATTATTTTTTATGGAGCACTAGGCTTGCAAACAAAGCTCAAGTAGCATATATTGTGTTAACCATTTTATTAGGGGACTTCTTTCTGTGGGTTTTCTACCCTTGCTAGTGAGTTTTATATGTTTTTTTATGAGTGTCCAGTAATCTGACATATGTCAAATGCTTCTTTTTTTGCCATGTTAAGGCAATTTATACCAATAAAGTGACAGCCTTTACCTGTTCCTGCTAATAAAGGCTTCATTCTCTATAACATTGCCTTGACAGATGTGTTGCAATAAAGTATTTTGCTTTAAGGCTACCTTTAAATGTATTTTTTTTTTCTTACTATTGTATTGTATTTATTTTGGTGCAAATAAACTCTTCAGTTTTTCTTCTGCAGCCGGCATGGTTGCATGTACATTGCAGGTTGTTTTGTCAAGTTTAGAGTAAAGGAATGTGCACACTACGGAATTTTGGCGGAAATTTAAAGCCTGTGCGGCGGTCTCTGTTTTAACTTCCGCCTGTCCCATAGACTCGATAATATTCTGGAACTAAATCCGTCATCCGCCCAAAGAATTGACATGTCAAAGAATTGACATGTTACATGATTGAGCTTTAGAATATCATTGAGTCTATGGGACAGGCAGAACTTCAAGCGGACACCGCTGCACCGACTCCATTTGAAATTTCTGTCCAAATTCTGTAGTCTGACAGCTCAGTGTCCAGCTCCCTCTCTCCTAAATACTGACCTTTTGTATGGTCCTAACTCATCTTAGATGTTCATTCAGGAGAGGAGAGAAAGGGGCTGGAGACTGAACAGTTATATAACCAGTTTAATGGTGTTTAGTCTGAGCAGCCTGCACTATATATTAAAAGATGCAGCTTGAAAAGAAGAAAATGAACAATGCTTTTAATAAAATGTTTTTTTTTGCACCAAATAAGTACAATGCATTAATAAAAAAAATCCATTCAAAGCTGCCCATCGCCTTTAAACAACAAAGGACATGTGGCACAGTTTTTGCGGAGACAGTTTATTGGCTCTATCTTATTAAGTTTTCCTTCTAGTTAAGCAATGAGAACAATTTAGTTGTATGGATGTCCAATAGAAGAGACCTGATTATTACCGTTCTCTCTCTAATGCAGCAGAATTATGCTCCCTTTCATGGTCACCTTTAGCAACATTAGTCTTTAATGGAGGCCATAGACGTGATGTGTTCTAAGTTTTCCTTCTGCTGCACGGGAGACACAGAATGTGAAGCTTCATTTACATGTTTCTGCCTGTTTCTCAGTGATGTGCTAATGTGTGGCAAGTCTCATACACTTTATCAGGGAGATGATAATGTGTGAAGGTGGTGCTGTAGACAGTTGCATTGTTCTTTATACTGTGAAACTCTCAATACACTAAACAGGTGCAATGTTGTGTGCTAAGGATTCACACTGACAGTAGCATGTGTGTTGTAGACTACAGATGTGGCAGCTTCAGAACTCACTGTGGGAATGGAAGGATGCACCATGTAGTTGCAGATTTCAGTGTCTTCCGATAGGTGGCGACATAGAACAATATAGACTCACTAGAACATATGGTAGTTGTTTAGATATACAGTTTCAAGAGGCATATATAAAAGAGGTTCATGTAGCCATAGAGATTATAATATTGTTAAATAGCTTAGGGTGCCCCGATTACATTGCTCGATATGTTCTCCTGTTCTTCACATATATGAGATAAGTGTATAACCCTGCCCATCAAGTAAAATTAGGTACACACCATTCTGACAATTAACTGAATCTTCTTTTTGGGAGATATCTGGCTCGGCATATATTCCTAGCTATGTTCTAAGACTGTTGGAGTGAGCCATTGATTTTAAAGGAAAGCTACTAACAAAAAGTGACGTGAAAGTTGCTTTGCATATCATAATAAAGGAGAAGTCTGGCACTGGTGACTATTTTTTAAAAGGCAGGGGTAGGGGAGGAACATAATAAACTATCAATACTCATCTATCCCTGTGCTTCTCCAGGCCGAAACACCGCTCTGGGACCCCTGCTGGAATGGAATCTCTTCTGAGCCGAAGTCACAACTGGTTTGATGGACTGGCTCTGCCAGTCAATGACTGGGACACCGTTTCAGTCACCGACTGGCTGAAGGGCCTGTCCATCAGCTGGGTCAGCATTTTCCCCCGAGTTGTGAAGTCATTAGGACTCGGGGATCATCATCATCATGGGAAAATGTCTTCCAGCAGGGGTCTCAGGGCACTTCGTGGGCATGTGGAAAGATAAGTAATGGTTTCGTATTATGGCCCCTCTATCCCTGCCGGCTGCCAGTTGGCAGAACTTCTCCTTAATTGAATTGTAAACCTATGTACCTCAGGAATAAGATGGAGTTTTTAAAAATTGTAAAAAGGCCTGTAAAAAGGACTTTCTATAAAATGACAGATACATTTCAGTTTACCAGGTTGGCTACAGCTCCTCCTTAAGTATATAATCCTAAGCTAGAGATTGTATATACAGACATATAACTATAATGTGCCACATGTTAGATTTATGGTGTATTGCATGGACAGCATCTAAAAGAAATGCTGGCCGCGTATGGTTCAACTGATCTAATGCTATGTAGGGGAGTAATTCAGCACTGAGATAGTCAGAAGTGCTCAATATCACTCTAGGTTTTCCATTTTCTGTGCAAATAATTGATCTCAGCCCTTTCTCCTAGAGACGTGACCCTTGGGATGTGGGGGTGAGACAGCTGACTGTTTATGGCTGCTGAAAGCACTTGATAAAATCCCTGGCTCCACTGGAATTTTGGTTTACTATGACCAAATAGAATCTGGGTTAACGCTGTCTCTTTATGCTGTGTTCAACAGAATTTTACAATATGTTATCTGTAATTTTCCATATGAAGGAACCAATCCTGCAGATAATGCACACCAAACAGTCAAAGGCTATTTCCACATTTACATCCATTTTAATGTTTAAAGCAATCTACAATGAGAAATGAAAAAAATTTCTGATTAAGTTGTGTCTATAGCTCCTATGAAGACTATGCATCTCCATGGGAACAGATAGCAAACAAATTCTGCACCGTGTAAGCCCGCAGTCCTACCGTCTCATACTTTCTTACATTTCCCCTATTTTGTGTGAATGTAATTTTGGTTGGTTAGCCAAAAGTAGAGGACAGATAGAGGGGAATAGGACTGCAGGATTACACTATGCAGAGTTAGTTTGCTATTACCATGCAGATGCGTAGCCTGCGAAGGAGCTGTAGAAACAAAACAGAAATATATAAGAAAGACCTACTGCAGAGTTAGTTCATGTTATAGGCAGAGTAAAAAAATAACTGGTGAACAAAGCAGACTTCTTCAAGCTAAATTTGTAAGGACAGAAACACACAATGTGGTTACATTGCAGATGCATTGCTGTTGGGATGCGGTTACATTGCAGTTGGCTATATGCAGTAAATACTTCTAAAAGGCTGCTGTTACCCTGTGTTCTTTTTAATACTTACCAGCTTTGTTATTTAGTAATTTAAGGAACATTGCTAAGGCTGGGTTCACACTACGCATGACACCGACCTTTCTGTGACCCAGCCGTGTCACAGAATGGCCGGTGTCAGTGAAGCTATATACTTCAACTCTATTGAATTGGGGTGCGGGAGCATCCATGTGCGCCTGCATCCCAATTCACCATTGAACACATTGTAGAGTGCGGACGGAGCTGCACTCTCCATTGTGTGACCTGTAAGGCTTGTGCGGACGCTATTCAATGAATAGCAGTAGCACAAAGCTGCTAGCGATCCCGGCCGGAGTGTATACTATGTGTATACTCTGTGGTGGGGATCCCGTTACTTTTTAATGCAATGTATTTTTTAATTAATCCCGGCCGTTGTTGCAATGTGCAACAACGGCTGTGATTAATACAAAAAAATAAGTTGTGTGAACATAAACTAAAAGTGGAAGGGTTATAAAAAAATTTAAAAAAAAAACACAATTTAAAAGCGAGTGGTTATTGCATGTAGCCAACTCCAATGCAAGGGTATCACAACCATGTACCAAGTGCATTGTTTTTTAGGGTAAATTCACACATACTGAATTTGCATGAGATTTCCCACTGCGAGTTTTGCTGAGAAATCCACTGCGATGCTGAATATTGTTATGGTTAATGGCTCTGCATTGTCACAGTGGATTTTCACTTTGCTGAGAGAATGTAGCCACTCCCTTCCTAACTAATTAGTTGAATGGACTTGCATTGTTAATTTGGCCATCAGTGCCACTAATTGTACCTTTTGAAGGCCCTGATCCCTGATTGGCGCTCATCTGCATCGCTGCATGGCCCCATGTTAGGCCATACAACCAACCCTTAGTTACAGAGTTTTCTCTTAGGTGTCTCTCTCTCTTTGCCTGGCCTGTGTATTCCCTGAAGTGCATATCACATCCCTCTTCTAAAAGGGACAGATACAAAAGGACAAGAAAGTAGCTGAGACAATGGTAAATCTCTGTCATAAACCAAATTCTCCTCTATGGACAGCTATGAGAGGTTTCTCCTATATGGACCTCCCCCCACCATTCACTTTCCAAGAAAAAATCAAAGAGGGAGACTTGTCAAACATTGTGCAAAAGGACAGTTAGGAAGTCGCCCATTGCAACCAATCAGCTTGCTTCTCTCATTTTTTTGAAGAGGCCTCTGAAAAATGAAAGCTGAAATCTAATTGGTTGCTATGGGCAACTGCTCGACTGTTCCTCTGCACAATGTTTGATTCAGTTTATAGTGAGACTTATCAAGTTGTCTCATAGTTTGTTGCCCATAGCAACCATTCAGAGCTCAACTTTTATTTTACCAGAGCAATATAGGAAGTAAAAGCTGAGCTGTGACCGATTGTTATGGACAACAAAGACATTCTCCCTATAAGACGACTTGATATGTGTCATGATTTTGTGCAGAGCTTTATAACATTTCTGTAAACCTCAGATTCCTTGTCTGTCCAATAGCTTCAATATGAAGGGTGGAAGTGTATATTACTGATTGCATGTCTGGGAGTACAAGAAAATGATACAGAACACAATATTAGATTCTCAACAGAATTTCCTTAGTTTAGAATTTATTCACCTTAAATCATGTTACCTTATAGGCTTTTTCTGTGGACAAAGGTGACACATTTCTATTTCTAGATGATGAAACATAAATTGATACATGGCAAACGAACAACATATATGGACAAAGAGGGGCGCTAATATAGTGTAGCATAAACAATAACAGTGGGAAAATAACTTGAAAGATGACCAAACTAACCTGGTGGTGTTGTGCAAATCATAGGCACAACACTAGTAGGCGTTTTTGTTAGATCAGTCCGCTGCCTGGCCTCTGATTCTCTGCTCCCGGCACCCGTCCTGATGCCAAAGCACGAAAATGCATGTTTAGCAGTGAGGAGGAGCTTGATAAAGGTGTCAGTCAGACACCGAAACGCGTCGCTCATTTTTAAGCCTAGTGTGAATAAACGCCCAAGATGGACACCCATGAGGTCCTTGGAGTTATTTTGTGAGTCCTGCGCCGTGGCTGTATGTTTGGTCCAATGGTTAATTCCAAATAAATTGATACATACAACATAGAAGATAGATAGATAGATAGATAGATAGATAGATAGATAGATAGATAGATAGAAGATAGATATCAAACAAACAAAAAGTCCTCGGCACTCACAGAGAAATTGCAATAGGTGGGTACCAGCCGCAGCACTAAAGATCCTTCGTGCAGAATATATAAGTCTAAAAACGTGGCAGCACTCCAAGAAATGATCATTATAGATAGATAGAAAGATAGATAGATAGATAGATAGATAGATAGATAGATAGATAGATAGATAGATAGATCATAGAATGGACATAGGTGGATAGATAGATAGATAGATAGATAGATAGATAGATCATAGAAAGGACATAGATAGATAGATAGATAGATAGATAGATAGATAGATAGATAGATCATAGAATGGACATAGGTGGATAGATAGATAGATAGATAGATAGATAGATAGATAGATAGATAATATATAGGAGATAGATAGATAGATAGATAGATAGATAGATAGATAGATAGATAGATAGATAGATAGCAGGGAAGGCGACTGCTATGGGGCCCTTGCAAGAAGGGGGCCCCAGAAAGCCCTGCTCTGCCTTCATGTTAGGTATACCACTGACAGCCGACCACCGCATTCCCTCTCCCGCAGAGGAAGGACCCGCCACTGTACTCTTCAGCCCCCTCACTGCAGTGCAGGGTGATCGTGCTGCACATCAGAAGGAGATGGACAGAGGAGCAGGACCTGCCAGGTCCTGTAGGCACAGAAGGAGAGGGATGAAGGACCTTATCACAATATCCTCAATACCTCTGTGTATGGATGGGCATGCTGTCATCAAAGGTCCTTTACACCTCCTTCTGGACACTCCATTCTAGTGTCTACCCTGGGAGCTGTATGTGTCTGTGTATATATGTATATGTCAGAGAGTGTATGTATGTATCTGTGGGTATATGTATATGTAAGTGTGTGCATGTGGTGTCTGTAACCACTGGTGTATGTGTGTGTGTGTGTGTGTGTGTGTGTGTCAGCAGTGTCTCAAGTGATTGACAGGTTTGCTCCCAAAGATGTTCTGCAGCAGTTTCTCTTAATGCTGGGCTCTAATAAAGGAACCCACCACTAAAAGAAAATGCTGCAGATATTATTTCTGGTTCCTATTACACTTGGGGATGATTTCCCTGTATATGTATTCATGGTGTATATGTTATCACTAGTGTCATCACATTCCAGTGTAAATGTGGGTATGTCAGTGGTGTATTTGTATATATGTAAATGGTGCCTCTGTGTGTGTATATATGCGCATCATTGTATGTAATTGATAGTTGGCTATCTATGGGGGGTGGGAACATACAGGATATAGGGGACCCCATACAGTTTTTTGCTATGGGGCCCCATGAATCCTAGCTACTCCCCTGGCGAATAAACACAACTATTATTTTAAATGCAGACAGAAAATATGTGAGCAGAAACCTATCCGTTCTGTATGTTCCATAATTCAGAGGACTTAGCTACATTTTCAGGCAGGTATCTCCTGAATAAGCAATCAATCTTATCCAGTATGTTAGTGTGACCTGGCTAAAGTTATGCATGAAAAAAGTATGCTTGCCTTATTATCTATCAAAGACTTCCAAGGTTATGCAAAATCCTCCGAAACAGAATTATCTTAAAGAGCAACTCCTAAGAGATATGAGGTTTTTTTCTATCTCTTCAGGCCCTTAATGTTGTCCTTAGGGTGCAGTATCATAATAGTTACTGCCGGTATAGTAGAGCTATTTGGCTTAGACACCTTGTACATCACGTTCTGAAGATCCGTTCACCCGTACGTCTTTTTTTAATTAAAAGGGGATTGAATCTCAGTATAAAACACTCTCTTATATTTTCTTAGAGAATGTTTTCCTGTCTTTGGTGGCAAGGACTGATCCTCCCGATAACAGATCTGCTGGGAAACCTGTGCAGGGGACCTATAAACCGGACAGGCCCATATCTGAACAGGGTGGGGAAGTGACAGACTCTTATTCCGACTCCGAGTCATATAAAGTTCGCTATTCATCAACAGAAGCCATGGAAATAATCTGAAATCTGTTACTTTGAAACAGAATACAAGTAACATACAACCCAAAAGTATTGAGACAAGATATTAGAAAATCCTCAGCATTATAACTTTTAATTTTTGCTACTTATGCTTCTGTCTTTGGGGGCCCATGTCATTTTGCTATGGGCAGTGGCATAACTAGAAATGGCTGGCCCCATAGCAAACTTTTGATTGGATCACCTCCCGACAGACCACTAAGCTGTGACGTGTAGTCATAGCTGCTGCACTTTCAGTTAAAGGGACATTTTCAGATCCCAGGAGGCCTGCTAGTGCTGCAAATGATGACAGCTCAGGGGGCCCAGTGTATTGCAGGAGCAGGCCTCCGAGCCCTCTGAAGCAGTGGGCCCCATAGCAGCCGCTATGGCTGCTAGAGTGGTAGGTACACCCCTGGCTATGGGGCATCAGAACTCTAGTTACACCCCTACTCCCACCTATTGGATGGAGTGCAGAAACAGGACTCCCATGTGGGCCCTGGTACAAAGGCCTCTTCTCACACATAAAGACACTTGTATTATTAATGTCACTTGGTAGTTTAGCTCTAATACAGATTTTTTTGATTGATGCCCAGAATTATATTAAAATGCACTTCATATACATAGTTAAGCTGAAATGCAGTACTATACTATCATATTCTATAATATCCATAGATCATCTCATCTAGAATTTTCTCGGCAGTTTGATTCTTTCCTAGTTCTGTAGCTACATTATCACAATGCTGTCTAGGCACAGATAGACATCCCTGAGTAGTGAACAGATTGTCCCAGAAATAAATCTGAACAACCAATCCCATACTGTTCAATTTCCAGCACCAGACTATGTGACAGCCTCCTCAGCCATGTACTTCTCATAGCATTATGTCTCTTAGCCATCCTGTAATGGATTCTGCAGCTGTGAGTTCTGAATCCTTTCAGCCCTTTTTTGTATTCATACATTTCACCAATTTATGTGCCTTGTTTTATTACATAAAGTGGATATATCGAAATTGGTCTCACTATAGAATCAGTGCAAACATATATTGTATAGCTGAATTACGTGTAAAAGAGGCCCTGTACATATCGTGTTCATGGCTCTATTAGTGCTTTTGAATCAGGTTCTAAAATTAGCTATTGGCAATCTGTCAAAAAAAAAGATGATTGATAAATGTTGTATATATATATATATATATATATATATATATTAATATATAGAGAGAGAGGAGAGAGAGAGAGAGAGAGAGAGGGGGGGGGGAGAGAGAGAGAGAGAGAGAGAGAGAGAGAGAAAACACCTCTCAAAGGGAGGCTGTCACATTTATATTGCAGTCCACTCTGCAGGCAGCATGTTATAGAGCAGGGAGAGCGTAGAAAATTAATATATAGTTTTGTAGGAAGAGTTATAACTTGTAGAAGATGTCCAGCATTAGGCTTGTATAAAACTGCAAAAAATTTACAAAAAATGTAATATTTATAAAAACCACACAGAGGAACAGTTTCGTTTTGAGCTGAATGATAGCAATTGGGATAATTTAAGGGGATATCAGGGGAACAGGAATGGTCCTACCTTTTCTGCTCTTTAGTGCTCCACTTCCTCTTTCTGCCCATCTATGCTGATACTTCTGCAGACAAGGAGAGGCAGGAATATGGTGCAGGTGTGGGAAGTGATCAATAGCTGCCCGATATTACCCATATCACGGCATCATATCATTGGACATTTAAGGCGGCCATGTTTTCGCCCCCAGGCAATGCCAGCCGCACTCCTAATATGCTCCTGCAACCCTCTTGTCTGTGGCACAGACAGAATCATGTAAAGGTTATTTTGCATGAAATGTATTTACTATAATGGCATCACATTTAAAAGGGATAGGTTCAGAATGATAACAGTCAAATTGATCTTGCATATTATATGTTACCAGGATGTTGTATACCTTAGGCTACACCATCCTCTGTTACACATAGCCTATTGTAGTTGAAGGAAATCAGGAGAAGTCTATCTACATACTCTTTGACATACCTAAATATAGCAAATGAACCTACCATTCCCTTGGGTACAGAACCCCACCACAATAGCTACACTACAATGCTGTATTATTTAGTAGACTTTATATATTTGAAACGGAAAAGCCCCTACAAAACAATTTTATACTAAGAGATGAATAAATCTTTTTAAAAATATGTAAAAAAGCATTGACTCTGTAGCATAGTTATATTAATATATTCATTTTCAGGGCTACACTAAGCTGTGTTAAGCCAGGGAGCGTCTTAGGCCCCCAGCTTGTAATAGTCTGCTGTGTTTTATGCATGCAGATGCTGTATTGCTGGAGTGCCTTTAAAATAATGTAGGAAAAGCAAAAATGTCGTCCAGATAAACCTCTTGTTTGCCTCCTGTATATCAGCAATGATATGAAAGTTTCCGCCGGTACATGGCCCAGAATAACAGTACTCAGACTCTGGATTCTTTGGTTGTGCCTGCTTGCATCCATCTCAGCTTGCGTCGCCTGCTTGCTGTGACCAAAACTGGCCTTGTGTGACTTGTTTCATGACACGTTGATGTTCCCGCAGCATCCTGCAATTTGTTGTGCGCAGACATTAGTCCTCTTACTTTTCCCTAGAAAGAAAGACTAATTTGAAAATAAACAACTTTGCTCCAATCTCTCCTTTGCATATTTAACACATTCTTCCCGATTTGCATATTTATTGCTTTCCCTCCTAACACTTGTTTACAACATCAGTGACCTTCCTTTATAGGCTCTTATGCAAATGACTCGCTTTCCTGGTCACCTTGAGTGCAAGTAATAATATATTATAACGGCACGTAAGATGTAGGCCTATTTGTTAGAGCTCCCCGCCTCTTATGTCTATATTTTCCATATTGCATCTCTTTACGTATCCACCTTTTACCTATTTACTTTTGCTATATCCATTCATTTGCTCAGTTTCTGTTTTACCTCTAGTCACCAAAAGGTTAAAAATCATATTTACTTTGTTCTTTTCCATGTAATCATCTTCTCAGCAGTGTGCTATAGGGTCTGGCAACGATAGACAGAGGCGTGCCTTGCCGTGATTGATGGAGTGAGCCGTAGCAAGCTAAAAGAGTCCCATCTGGATTAGGTTTTAGGAGCAGTCAGATGTTGAGTGGGAGGTCAGTAAGGCTTGAATTTAGCTCCCCCTCCTTCAACACCCCTGCCATCTACACTTATACACACATTACACAGAATATGCACGCCTTCATCCATAATTGATGCTTGCATTTGGGCAGATGCTGCAGGGCCTGGGACTCAAACAGCTGCTAAGTTTATGGAGAAGAAAGGGAGCAGGATGGTACAGCAGGTATATTTACTTTCTTTCTCTATTACAAGGCATTGCACATACTGGACGTGTAGGCTTCATCCACTGCAAGCAAGCAAGGAGGCTTCCACAGTCTTAGCCATATTTTGCTGCTGATAGCATTCTGGAGGTAGATGGAGAGAATGCAGCAGTGTGTTTTTCTGCTTTGCTTGATCCATCTATCTGAGTTGCTTTTCTAACCAGCAGGTTTACAGAGTAATTTTGCATTTTCTCTTCTTTGTTTCCATGCCCTGAGGAAAAAGACACTGCTTGGCTCATTTAACTACTGTAGGAGAGGCGTCCTTTGCATATGCAATGCTGTTGGCAGGAGCTATGGAACACAGGAAAACAAATCTAATACAAAGGCAATTTGTCAGCTAGAGGTAAACTGGGTACAGGCACATAGAGGAGTGCAGGGTGATATAGCAGAGCTAAGGAAAATGAATGCATCGTGTCACCAACAGGAGATTCTTAATAGATTTAAGGAACTCAGAATACAGCTGAAGTCTATATTGGGGTTTGAATATTGTCTTTTTACGCTTGTGATTGGATTTTTTTTTTTTTTTCTATAAAGTTTCGTGTTTGCTGGGAACTGGAGGAAGCGCTGTGAAATATGTTTTTATTCATTGCAGTTTCTGGCTTCAAAATTACCATTCTGAGCATTGGAGAAGTCCCTGTAAAGCATATCATTTTCCCCGTTTCTGGTTCGTTCGGGTTCATAGCAGAAAGGCAATAAACTATATTTAATACATTGCCACGTAATGCATATTTTGGAGTTGAAATGTGGTTTTCATTAAATTTCTGTCCAAAACATTTAGCAAATGCTGACTGTCTGCCATCCTTCGTTTTTCTCTCTGTTGCCAGCAAGTTACTTTAAAAGGGCTTACAACCTTCACAGCAGCTTAAGAAACCTAATGACTAAAGTATTAGAATCCCAAGAACACTGGGGAATGGCCTTCACTTGTAACGTACACACACTGGATAGCAACCTAATAGGAAGAAATGAGACAAAACCTCAGTGCTCTTAATTAAATATTAGTTGTAATTAGCACTAAGTGAGAATTCTTTGAATATTAATTTGGGTCTCTTGGAACTCCTGCCAGTGTTAATGAGAAACTACAGGGGTCCCAGTAACATCTGCTTTATAACTCAGGGTAGCCTAAAAAGCTTTAGATGAAATGCACCTGCAGATTTCTGTGACGTTCCTGAGTGTAGGATCATGTCTTACAAAAGTCTGATTAATACTCAGGTTCACGGTTAAAGTGAGGAAAATGAACAAGAGCCAAATCTATCTGTCTATCTATCTATCTATCTATCTATCTATCTATCCATCTATCTGTCTATCTACAGTATTTACTATCTTTATAGTCATCTGTCTCATATCTATTTACTATCTAGATGATATCTATCTAACTTCTATCTAGATCTATCTATCTATCTATCTGTCTATCTATCTGTCTATCTATCTACCTACCTACAGTATCTATTATCTGTATAGTCATCTATCTCATATCTGTCTACTATCTAGACCTATCTATCTATCTATCTATCTATCTATCTATCTATCTATCTATCTATCTATCTATCTCTCCTATCTATCTATCTCTCCTATCTATCTATCTATCTCCTATCTATCTATCTATCTATCTATCTATCTATCTATCTATCTATCTATCTATCTATCTATCTATCTATCTCTCCTATCTATCTATCTATCTATCTATCTATCTATCTATCTATTTATCTCCTATCTATCTATCTATCTATCTATCTATCTATCTATCTATCCATATCTGTCTATATGATATTTGTCTATTTACCTAGTTATAGTACCTATTATCTAAATATTCATTTATCTCAATTATGTCTATCTATCTATCTATCTATCTATCTATCTATCTATCTATCTATCTATCTATCCATATCTGTCTATATGATATTTGTCTATTTACCTAGTTATAGTACCTATTATCTAAATATTCATTTATCTCAATTATGTCTATCTATCTATCTATCTATCTCCTATCTATCTATCTATCTATCTATCTATCTATCTATCTATCTATCTATTCGTTTACCTCCTATCTATCTTTCTGATAAATGTCTGCAGTCCTGTGTAAAATTCAACTTCCTTGATGCACACAGCTCTTTTTCATCAGTTTACTGTCTTCCACTGTCATGTATTTAATAGTAAAGGATATTCCAGGGATGCCATCACATTATGCAACGTCCAGACTGGCCACAGACATGTGTTATATATATATATATATATATATATATATATATATATATATATATATATATACATATATCCTGCATTATTTGTGTTACTATATGCCTGTTTTTAATGAGAGTCCTTTGTGGAAGAATTCTGGTTAGGGTTAATGTCTGGAGGAGGATGGAGGCAACATGCAGTGGTGTAGCTGGGGGAGGGGGGCTGTGTCCTTAGTTTGCATTTAGATCAGTAAATGAAGTAATAAAGAACATAATGAAATAAAGGAGATGTAATGACGGTGACAGTGTTGTAAGACCTTTCTTGCTGATACTCTTTGACTCTATGCCAATATACCTGTATCTGTTCGTACAGAATTTGATAGTATCATACACACAGAATGCAATTTCTAATGTAGCATTGCCTGTATTTAGATTAGGACAGCTACCAAAGGCCTCATATGGATAAGTAAAGCTTAGAACAAAAAATAGCAGTGGGTGTGGAGTAGACTATGACGGGGCGGGGGGTGGGGGTGTAGTAAGGTGCACTAAGGACAGCAAGGGACAAGAGTATCAAACTATTTTCCTGACTACTGGATATCTTAATATTTACCCAAGAGTGTGGAGAATGTCCGCAGGACATATGATTCCAGCCTGCCAATAATCGGGGATCCTTACTATGACAAATATGCATATGACCATCTTTTTCCTTATTGGATGTTAATATTTATATACTTAACTCTATTTTAGAACCCAAGTACAATTTTCTGTAAATGATGACACATTACTTGAGGAGAGTTCTAGGAATTTCCCATATGTTTGACAACATGCTGGGATTTTTGACACTGATTAGGCCTTAATGCTAAAAGCTGTTCATTCACGGCAGAGGAAAAGCTTCCACATTTACTGCAGTTACTCACACCTTTCCACTAAAGACATCTTCCTGGTATTTCCTCATTGCTTGACATTCATATGCTGCTACACTGAGATCCACTCGGCTAATGGGCAATTCTTCCTCCTATGTTTTAACCAGTCTTTTTTTTTTTTTTTTACTTCATCTTGTTATTTGCTGTAATGTTAATTTTCCACTTATAAGTGATAACGCTTTGTGTCGATCCCACACACTCTGGGCAAGACGAGTTGACCTAGATTTATAAGTTTCAAAGGCAGCATTTTCACATGATTGCAACTGCTTTTTGTGCTTTCATAATTTAGGCTTTCTGGCCTATTTCAAAGATCAAACTTCCTTGATAAAACAGCCTTTCCCTAGGGCGTTATGTGAGTTGTATTGTATTTGTGAGTTCAGTTGCTTGCAATTAAGTTGATGCTGTTAAGTGTAAGTACTTTCTTGAATTAAAAGTGTATCAAGCAATCTCCAGTCAACCTGGACAAATTCGCTGAGCATTAAGAATTGTCCTTATGGCGAAAAAAAATCAAAAAAATCGTTGGTTGCTTTATTAAGTCTGGTTAGTAGTTGGGTTATTTTATCTAGTATATACAATCCAATGGTATTTTGAATTGATTAAAGTAGATAGTGACCAAAAATGCCACCCCTTCAATATTAAACCAATGTTGGATACCAAAAATGATCCCACGTAAGATATTCTCATTAAATCATGTTATGATGACTAAGAGTTTCATTTGACTGGTGTATCTATATGTATCTTGTTCAGGCTTCTCTCTGGCTTATAGAAGGAGGTCTTGAGCAAGGACTTCCTTCCAAGATGTCAGGATGTTCTAATAGGCCATATGGAAAGGGGATTGTCTTCATGAGACAGCCCCTTAAAGAATGATGTTGTTTGAACCACATTGGTCAGAAGCAAATACATCTGCATTGACACAGAGATTATCGAGGTTGGGTCACAAGCATTACTTCTGCCTCTAGCATTGGGATTATGGTTGGTGGTCGAGAACAATTTCTGGACTTATGGAACTAATTTCATATCAGCATCCTACAGACAGAGAATATTGGGACTAGGCCAGCACAGTCGGATCTTCATTTATGGCCAACTTTAGCCAAATGCTTTTTTATGGACATTTTTCTCACCCCCAGGTCTGTACTGGTAAACATTTTCTTTTTTTATTTTATCAGTCTCTTAACCTGCAGATACCTTCTTATAACCATTTGCATTTGTATCTATTGATGCAGTGTTGAGTGCTTGGACTGCATACCTATGCTGTCGAAGAGTCTGTGTTGGGAAGGTTTCCTGGGGTAGATGTCGTAGCTCATAAATAATGATTAGTGTTCAGTTTTGTTGATAATTTGTGGACAAGCGTAATTACATTGCTATAAATGTGTACTCGTGTAGCTGTTTCCTAGTTCATAAGAACAATCTATGTATTGTGTAGCAGAATCTACACTTATATACTTGGTAATGGATATTTGACCCACATTAAGCAAAATATACAGGGGTCAGATGTCTGATTTATATTACCATTATCCATGCAGAGGAGTCGATTTTGTATTATTTATAGCATTTTTATGGTTTTATGCATTGATACTGTCATTTTTTCTCACAGTACAATAGACTTGCACGCCCCTGTCATATACATGTCTTCTAGCAAATATATTTACTAATTAATTTCCAAGGTCTTCATGTTTAATAGCCTCTTAGAATGTTATACTGTTATCCCTGAATGTTGTCAGCAACTATCGAGTGATCATGAAGCGCACTAGGATTTTACTATCATCTCCCTATTCCTATCTCTATGGGTTGAACCCCAGATGAACTGTGCTGAGGGAGTCAGAGAATGAATGCCTAGATACTCATTTTTATTAGTAGGTTATCTCAAGTTATATGGTCAGCTTAGCATATACAGTACATTGCTTAAGTGAGGAAAGTTACATAATATCATAGGGCCTCATGCACGCCACGTGACAAAGCGACATACTGTACACAGACCTTGTACAGCATTGCATGGTCTTGGATTATACACTCACAAGCAGTTACTATGCTGCTATACGGTACCTTTGTATTTCCCTGTATGCTATACATATTTAGCATTTTAAGAATAATTAATTTTTACTGCATTTAAGTGAACACATTTTCTTATTTATTTTTTTCTCAAATAATCCAATACAATTAATAAGAAAACATCTCAATGTGAGTCTGTAACAAATCCGACATACAACGGTACACTGTGGGTCCATAAGTATCTATGGATGTCACCATGTAACAGATTGGTAATATAACTTGTGCACGAGGCCTTAGGGTAAATCAGGCGGAAATCCGCAGCGGAACTTTCCGCCACAGAATTCTGTATAATTTACACAGTGTTTAAGCAACTCTCTAATGTGTATGGGGGCTTCCACTCTCCCCAGATAGATAATGTCAGTAGAGATATATACCAGGCATGTTGGATTTCAACTGCTGGATCCTTCTGTTCTCCAATGGATAAACTGTCATCAGAGATGTCTGGCAGCGACTTGATCCATTCACAACACATGAAAGTGAGAAACATAGAAAATGAATGGCAGAAAATGACCACTGGGTCCATCTAGTCTGCCATTTTAGTAGTTCACTTCTTATCATTTTAGGATAGATATATGTTCATCCCATGCATGTTTAAATTCTGTTATAGTAGATTTACCAACCACATCTACTGGAAGTTTGTTCCAAGCATCTACTACTCTTTAAGTAAAGTAATATTTTCTTATCTTGCTTCTGATCTTCCTACCAACTAACCTGAGATTGTGTTCCCTTGTTCTTGTGTTCAGATTTCTATTAAAAACACTTCCCTCCTGAACCTTATTTAGTCCTTTTCAGACCTTGGGGAGATATGAGGAGATCAGAAAGGCACCTGATAGCTATTGAAAGTGTGTGGCCATCTATTGTCCAGTATACCTTTCTGTATACTGTACTCTTTATACAGTATAATCCTCTAAAACAGTTTGTATTTAACATGCCTTAGTGCCATTTTGTTATTTGTTTATGGTGGTGTCTTAGGAAAAGTGACACTGCCCAAATCAGTGAAATGGACATTTAATGTAGTGTATTGATCCGCACATAAATATATTTTCCACAGTGAGCGGTATTTATTGACATAACCATCTCTATTTAATTGCCTTTTCACCAAAAAAGCTGAGTCAGATACTGCTGACTTTACTGCAGCTCTCCGGCTGTGACTTCATCTTATCTATCCTTTCAGCCAGTTTGAGTTTGGGAACACAGTATACATGTAATATAATATGTACCCTCTGTAGAGTTCAGTATATTAGTATGTCATGTATACAATCAAGGCATGAATAATACATGAGTATTATTCTATCAATAACCATTCTATTTGTGTGTTATATAGCTTGCAGACTTGGCAAATGTATGGGTCCTAATAATACTTTTAATTTTCATTAATTAAGAACAAACAGCAATCAATCAATCAATCAATCAATTCATCTGGAAATTGGAACAGCTAAGCCTGATATGGTGCTTGAACAGTTTCCTAGAGAAACCAATAAATATTGTAATTTTGAAGAGAAAATGAAAGCAATGTCCTTAATGTTTGATAGGGACGAAAGCATCTGAACAGGGCCCAACTGGGTTGTAATAGGATGCACAGGTTTTAGTCAGATTAAGTGCATATGCAATGCATAAAAAACACATTTCCTTTCTCCATCTTAACAAAATGTTGCTTATTCTTGCTTCTACAGTCTCTACAATGTGCTGTATGAGCTCTATTTTCTCTCTGTGCCTATATGGTTCTCCTTTGCAGACTGTCATGTATACAGTATGTTCTCTTCTCTTCCAAGCCTGTGTAAGCTTTCCTCCAAGGTATCTCTACTTCCTGTCTACTATGTGAGCTGGCTTGTTACCACTTTCCTTCTGTTATCTCTAACACTGTGAGAGCAGAAAGTCCATCAGGCTCTGACAGACTTATTTTTTTTCTCTGAATAACCTCTAAATGGTAGCGGATATCTAATGAAAGCTCTTTAGTAAGTTAACGATAGAAAAAAACTGCAATGCGGTCCACTGAAATGTACTGTTCTCTTTCCCTTATATGTTAGGCCTGATTGACAAAGACTACTACTACTACTTCTATACTAAAATAGGGTGGGGGTATAGGTGGGTAGGGTATTATCTGTGGTTTATATTACTGTGTTGTAACTAAGTTTTTTTTTTTTTCCCCGAATTGTCTCTTTTTGTATGGTTGGATAAAGCAGGACAATGAATAGATTTTAGTAAAAAAAAATATAGCAGAAAAGCAAAAAAGGGAAAAAAGAAGAAAAGAGGACTATAGAACTATGGGGTGTAAGTTTGGATCAGTAGAACTGCAGAGTCGCCAGGATTAACAACTGGAATACAAAGAGTTAAATGCAATACAACATATTTGTCTGAATGACCATATTTTGTAGGCATTGCATATTATTTTTGTTAAAAAATAAATGTTTTACCCCACACAGTAAACTAGTTTTAGTAGCTAAGATATGTGGTGTTTAACAAATAGACAAATAGTACTGATCCCCTCTATATTCTATTTATACGGTGTACTGGTATGGAAAGCTGACAGGATATTGGTCATGCTGAAACCTCAACAATATCTTTACCTGACATCTAAAAACCTAAGAAATGTATATTTGGCATAAGACCTGGAGGCTTTTGCTTTTTACAGCGTTTAAGCTAAAAGAACCTACTCGTTATAGTAATACCTGATTCCTTGGCTACAATGTTAGAGTTTCCAAGTACACTTAAATTCCAGAATTAAAGGGTTTTCTACTGCAAAGCCAATTTTGGTTGAAAGTCAGAAATATACTGCAGTAGTGTTAATACTGAGTCCGGTTTTCTATTGCAATAAATTAAAATTGGTATTGGGACCATTTTTAAGAACTATAAACATTGGTTGTCCGATGAAATAATTGCAATTTAAAGGAAAAAGTTCCAAAAAATTGATATCCCATGATCTGAATTTCTAATGCACTTTTTTGTGAACATACGGAATACAGTTTAGTTTGTTCATCATCCAACAATTTCTATTAGAAGGATAGCTATGTTTTATTTTGGGCATATATTTATTACTTTTTCTATAGTAGCATGAGTAGAATAAGACTCAGAGATACAACATAAAGCTCACATTCTAATGTCAATGGAGTGGGTGGCACAGAAGGTTGAAAAGTATCACTGAAAGTGTAGAGGTCAAGAGAAGGGGGACATGTAGCAGTATGACAGACCTTTCAATATGCCCATTTGGCTGATGGCTGTCAGACAGAGCCTGTGTCATGTGACCAAATGAAATCATTCCTAGATTGGGCTTGTAACAGATGGAGAGGTAAATCTGTCCTCGCATAATGGTGTAATGTGGCTCAGCTGCTCCCATGGGGCAATGAAGAGTAAAAGATCTTTGTTCTGTAATGGTGTCTATCCTCAAAGTGGGGATGGGGGTTATTTAATCAATAATCAATACTAGTGGTAAACTAAATTCTTAATCTGTCTTCCAAAGAGATGGACACTAATGTGATTTAATAAGTCACACATGCTGCTGAGGATAGCGATCATGTTCTGGATGCCATAAATAAAAGATTAGATGAGCAGAATTTGGGTTCATTCCAACCTTAGTATATATAGATGAAATACCTATATTCATTGGAAAAAATATATATGTCAATGAAGCTGTTTCCTTATTAGTCTTAATGAATGCAGACAGATTAAATTGACTTATAATGCGGTCATAAGAAGGAAGAATAGTGATGCGAAATCTAGATAGGTAAATATATAGGAGATATAAGAGGATTCAATTTTCTAATTATTGCAGTTTCATATAGGATATTACATTGGCTGTCAAGGCCATTGACAGCAGAGTTGGGCACATTTCAGCTCCCGTGCGGTATAGGATCAATGAACTGAGACTGCTATTTTACTAATTAGAGAAAGAAAGAAAAAGGCAAAGGAAAAATGGAAAAGTAATGCGGACGTTCCATTGACAAAATTGTTGGCTTCAGATCTAAATACATGTATTAGTGTATATAAAAGTTTCCAAATTGCTAGTGTGTAACAGAAAAAGCCAATATCACAATCCCAATAGATTCTTTTAAGAAGTCGTAATTAAACACTCACTTATTTTAGAGATAAAATGCTATAATTTTTTTTTTTTCCCATCGCAGGCCATGTCACGATGGTTAGATAAATGCTGGCTTTGCAGTAAAAGTAATGAGAGTTTAATGGCTACATTGTATGACAGATATTTTAGACTTCTTCTTTCCTCCAAGCTTGAATACTCTTTTCTTTTAACAATTTTTCATCTTGACTCTTGATGGAAGCTGAAAGCTATGAAAGGATCAGAAAAAGTAGGTTAATAAAGTCAACTAGACACACTTAACATTAACAACTGTAAATAATGACAGCGAAGTGTTCTCAGCGCCATGAATAACTTGTTTATAAAGTGCTGGCAAGTTGGCAGCGTGCTCATTGTAAAGGTTGTTTCTTTGTAAGGACACAAAGCAAGCACTGGTGAATGAAAGCTATCAACACAGCAAAGGTTTTAGACGTAGGGGGAGAGGAAAGAGAAACACGTTTGCTCAAAAGAATTCATTTTAGAAAAAAAAAATATAGTTTCCTATGGTTTATTTGTATATTATATACTTCTCAATAGCTGAAGTGTAATTGAAGAACACATTGATGTACTAATTCCTAGAATCTACAGTCAAGCAGGATTCTGCATAGTCCATATCAACCACGGATGTACTATAGGTTCCTCTCTGAGAGTAACCTGAGCCCTAGGCATTGAATAATGTCCTCATTGCACTGCAAGGTGACTTGATTGGAGTGTCTATTGTTACTTGCCAGTATAGAGGGGTGGGGGGGGACCATTTATTTCCTTATTGGGGTGGTGGGGAGGCTTACACAAAGTCATATAGGTAAGCTTTCTGTCATGCAAGGCCTGTATCTAAGTATCCTGGCCATAATAAACAGGTTTACCCTGGATATATATATATATATATATATATATATATATATATACATATATACATACGTTTTTTAGGGATATTGTATAGTCAGTTTTCATATAGATGTTCGACTAATACGTTCTACAATCGTTGCTTTGCTTATTGTGGAATTTGTATTTATAAGTACATGATATATACTCACTTTGCTTCAGTATATCGTAATGACCTGGAGCGATGGTTTTTGCCTTTCTCGCTTAGTGGTCGTCACCTATTTTTTTTAAACCATGGTGTTTCCAACTTCTAACCATGACTAAAGGCCAATCATGCCCAAAAAGCCTTGATGTGTGTTGCCAAGTTGCCCCCCCTCCACCCCCATTTACACTGGAGCAGCACTCAATACTGTTTTTGTGAGCTTCTTTTTTCTGACTATGACTATGAAGAAGCTTTTTATTTTTTCCTTACTATTAAATAGTCCAGCTAAATCTTTAAGGAATAGTGAAGGTGGAAGTATTCCAAAGTTGTGTAATAGGGAAAACAGATCACCGATCTCAGGAAGACCAGCCAAAGATAACACTGTCCGCTGTTGGTTAAAGCGCTCAATACAGTGAAATGCTAGATGCAATGCTCCCTGTGAAATACTAATATGCAAAAAAGAGCCCATGGAGCCTGATTTAAGAGTCTTAAAACACAGGACTAGCCAGATATCCCTCCGGGAAGGGCCCAGCCAAGGTTGTGTACTAAGCCACAAATTCACTGTCAAACAGATACTTTAAGTGGAATGACCCAGAGCACCATGAAGTGAGGAGGAGCAGATTGCTATGGATTGGTGGAGGAAGGTATAACAGGGAATGTGAAAATGAATGACTGTCCATCCAAAAGCTAGTATGCCGAGCTTCAGGGGCTAGTGGGATAAATTTTGACACCACCTACTTCAAGCACTAAGGGTATGTGCACACTGCAGAATTTGGGCGGACAGCGAATTGAGCTTCAGAATACTATTGAGTCTATGGGATAGGTGGAACTTCAAGAGCGCACTCCGATTGAAATTTCCACCCAAATTCCGTAGTGTGCACCTACCCTATAAGAGATTTCCTTCCTTTTAGTGAAACTATATACTCATGCAAAACCTTCTATAGTTTAGCCATTGAACTGCACGGAGGGAAAGCCGGTGAGAATTGGAAGGGAAGAGATTCCAATTAAGTGTACTAATGTATTCGGTAATGTACCTCAAATAGCGGATACAGATTTCAACTCCATTATATATTGCCACAGATATGATGTAGTAAATGTCCTGAGTACAATTCTGGCAAGAGTAAATCAGGTCCAGATGGTGTATACTGCTGCTTAGCAAGATGACACCTTAGCTAAATACACAAATACAAGACTTGGATGCTAGAAATTACTTAGGCTCTAACATCTCCATTTTATAAAACATGAATTAGAACTATTCTGCTATTCCAGATCAGAACGCTTCTGCTGCGGTTTGCTGCGCACATAGGTGTAAATGTGGTTTTCACAAGCTGTCACATTTAACATAACACAAGATAACTTAAGAAAATCTATTTCCTGGTGAAAAATCTATTTCCTTATGGCTGTTTCACATGGTAATTTTATATGCTAGGTATTTTTGGCACAAAGCATCTAATTCTTTGATATCTACTCCTGCGCTGAGTTGAACAGGATTCTACAACCTGAATAAGGTCAAAGTCAATGCGCACACACATTTTTAATTTGGAAAACATAAAGGACATGTGTTTGATTGCCATTTTCCTAACACTACAGGATAGTAGAATTTCATTTTTCCCCCTGTAACATGAACAGCATTGAATATCCTTTACCTTAATGAGCACTGAAAATGTCAGCAAACCTGTGCACCTGGAAATGTTATTAATAGAGATACTAAGGCGAAACGTACGACTTTATTATGGCACTTACCACTGCGGATACCATACAGCAACTTGCTAAAATTGCTGAATCGCTGCCAACATTCATATAATATTTTGTAGTCAGCAAAATTAGAGTTGTATTTCAATATCCTAAAACTGCCAATTTAGTCCAATAAAATAAAAGCATTGGAATTACTCCTATTAATACAGCTTGACGCCAGTATAACTTTATATAATACCATTATCAGCTTACGTTCAGAGGCAGAACATAAGCTGCAAGCTCTACAGACTTGCTAAAGTATTGGGCCATTGACACTGCTGTACATTTTGGTTTGTAGAGATTTTATACATTTATGTAAATAAGGCTTATCTAACCAGGCACATATTGCGCTCCAGCCTTGGATTGGTTTCTATTACCGTATGGTATTATATCCTCACAGGCTGGTGTATAATTAAAATATCTGCTAATTCTGTGATAAGTAGTCAAGTGGGTGGTGCTACTCTGTGATTGATAGGTATCTGTGTATTAGTGTGCATATTGATAGAGCTGTCATTACTGACTTGAAACGCCCATTTGACTACTCAGCCTAGAAGGAGCAGATGCATACATGAATAAATGACAAATTATTCTGCAACCTTTCTCACAAAACTATATATCAGTCTGCTAAGCTTCTCCTGGTCTGTAAAATAAAGTCTGCAGATTGGACGGCATTTTCAATGTGACAGGTTCCCTTTAAGCTGTTGCTTGATGTGAATCATAAATCATACAGAGGCATAGGCAGTGTTCTGCCCGTGTAACATGCTTTATGTTACAGACATTCTCTAGCTCAGGGTTTTACTTTCTTTTCTACATTGTTTATGTACATGTACAAGATATAATGTGCAACATGCATACTGTATAGGTAGCATAGATACTTTAACTACCACATGTTCCCAAATGTTCAGTCCCTAATATCAGTATCGTTTTTAAAAGACCACTGAGCATTTTGGCTTTAGTTTTGGTTTGGAGGGGTTGTGTAACAAGGTGCATAGAGTGGTTTTAGGGGATGTTCTCTGCAAATAATGGTGATCACCTAGCCACAGGATGTGATGTGTCTGATTAGTGGGGTCTGACTACTGGAACCCCCACCTTGCAAATGAGAAAAGAGGTCTTTTGGCACCCACCTAGAATAAAGTCCCATAAAGTGTTTAATAGATAAAACTGTAAACAGGTCGATATAGTGAGGCAGAGGGGGCAAGGTTCTAAGGAACCAAAAATTCCTCTGTCCATTCTAGAAATGAGAAATAGCACTCCATGAATAAAAGGAAGTGGTAACTTTTTATTCACCATTACTTGATAAGTGAGGATTCAGCTCCTCACTGGACCTCTAAAAAATGACTCCAATAAGGATCTAAAATTTCACTACCAACTTATGGGCACATATAGAGTTGTTTTTTTTTATTGGATTCACAGAGTATTTCATTTTTGGTAATACTGCTAAAATTTAAAGTGACTGTACCACTAGTACATCGCTTTTATGTTTCTTACATGAACAGACTGACGCTGTTGTCGGGATGCTGGTGATGCAGTCCTTTTTTCGAACTGGTGCAAGCACCGGCCGGAAGTGTGATGATCTCCTCTCCCCTCTGTGACCTGGTGGTGGTTGAAAAAAAGGACTGCGGCACCGCCATCCCGGAGCCGATGCGGTCTATTTATGTTAAAAAAAAGTGGTGTACTAGTGTTACATTCGCTTTATATTGTTACTTTGTTGCTTTGTTTGCTTGCATATGTTAACATAGTGTACCATCTGTTTTTATGTATTGTATCACCAACCCCAATAAACTTAGATCCTTAATGCCTATTTTAGATGCAGTTTCCAGAATTATCAGCTATTAGCTACCAATCCTTAATACATGTATTGCATTGCTCCACCGCTCCATATTCATGGTTTTACAGGCTCCAATGCCACGAACAGATTTAACCCTCTAAGCAACACCTTTACATAGCATCTGTCACACTTTGTACATGTACAGATGCTGGAGATTTATTCATACCAAGATATTAGTCTAGTTTTTATACGTTGACCCGGACTGTGAATACTGAATATATATCATGTAAGAGCCGGGAGCTCATTAATAACCTGCAGCTTGTCATATAGATTCCTTATTTCAGCAGACAGTGGGGACATCTGCTGGAGTTCTTATGTAATCATACTGAGTGTAGTAAAAGGAGGGAGGCATCTTATACAGTGGCTAAAATAATTCTATGTTATATTTTACATGATATTTCTGTCCCAGTGACAGGTTGTTCTGTTTGCCATCTGCAGTACTATGTAGCACTCTAAATAAGATATTTGCTGCAATATGTAACCTCGCTACATTAAGCAAACAGCAGGTATTGCTCTTTATAGCTGTTGAGGTTTTGCACTGGGTAAGAATTGTGCTTGTGCTCTTTATTTTGAAGACTTATTGGAAACTTGCTACCGCATGGAAACCAATTTCTTTCGGAGAACCATGATGCATAAGCACAGGTGTTGTACTCATTGATATCAATGGAAGACATATAATTTTTTAAATATTTTCTAGATACTAGATTTCCTTAGCTTTGATCATAAAAGTAAAGTATATGCAAATTAACTCCCTCCCTCCCTGAAGTCAAAAAGCTTGCTTTCTGGTTCCACCTATTGGAGGAAGCATCAAAGCTAAGTAATGTTTGGCTCCTTTAAAAGCCTTTGAACATGAATAAGGATCTTCTAGCCAAGCCAGAATCTCTCCCCATGGGGAAAGTTACCCATCTTTCAAAAATGTTTAGGGTTGTACAGAGTAAGATAATATTAAAACTGCCTAAAATGGCTAAAATTTTATATGTATATAAAAATTGATCTAACTGACATGAATAGAAGACCAAAGCCTTATGGCTTCTGAGCCTGGTGTTCTGGCAATTCATATGGGAGGACAAATTAGCATTGTTGTTGGATTTAGGGTTTGGTAAGAGAAATGTCTAATATGTCACACGTGGGATGGTGGAATTGATCTGGCATATTTAATATCCACAGTAGTTCAGGGTCACTCACCTCCTTAAGAATCAATGGAGAGGAGAATTGTGATCAATTACCATTTGATGACTTTCTACTACTTCTTTTCACAATATCTACTGCAGCCTTCTAGTACAAAGGACAGTGATTACAGCAGCAATAATCTAATGACATAGCTTTAGTGGAGCCCTTTATAAATGTCATGAAATCCCTTACACGAGGAGCTGTCATTAGTACAATAAGTCCAATAATGGGCGAAAATGATGCATTCATTTTTAGAAGAGGAATATGCATATTTTGTGATAAGGCAAAATGAAAACTTGAATGGGAGCAAAGCAATATGGAAAGTCACATCTAACATCATCTCAGCTGCTGACTTAGCAGTTCTGAAATTATATTTTCTAATTTAACTTGGCTGTTTCTCAAAAACATTATAGTCTGGAGAATTCAGTGCTATAAATCTTTTATACTGAGAAGATAAAACTGTATTCGTAGATGTGGGTTTTGGCTTTCGAGTGGATGTTATAAAGTGGGTACAAAGTGATCAACTGGTGTAAAATATAAACTGAATATTAGTAATAGAGCTGATTAAGTATAATTGTAATCAAATAGTTCTTTAAACATGACATTATACAATCTATATTGGCTAAACACACCTTCCATTGGTATCGGGTATAGCGTTGTTTTCTGCCGCTTCTCTGGAACTAAAGAACAGCAGAAAAAGAGTGTACATTTTAAATATTAAATAAGAAAAATAAAAAATATTAAAATCTCAATACCATTAAAATATTTAAGCATACTATAGAATACAGTTGTTTAGCTTCTCCGCACTGGCTGGCATACATGTACATTACAAGCAGCAAAGACTTAATATTATAAAAATATTTCGGACTTTAGGCTAATTACTGTCAGCCACCAAAAGTACAAATAAAAAAATATCACTAGCGTATTAACATGCATTTATTCCTGCAGTCTAAAACAACAGAAAATAACAAGGATCCCTTAATGATAGAGATCAGAGAAACCTGTGGTCTCTATTGATTAACCCCTTGCACTTTACAATCAATATCAGTGCAGGGAAGGGGAACAATTCAGGGATGTCTGGTTGTATAAGGACAGTTAGCCCTCGACTTTTTAAAAATGACCCTACGGCTATATGAAAAATTGCAGATAATATGCACATATTTAGCTTTCTTATAAGTATCCACTATCGATAATAATCCGAAGGGAAAGACATCCTCTACAATAGAAATTATCATAAATTGTAAGATCGGAAAAACAAACAACACTAGTTCATATAAATGTGAAGAAACAAAGGAAGGGAACTTTTTAATTGTCATTTGTTGCACAGAAACAGTAAAATATTCAGCATTAGCAGAGCGCACACTCATTGAGATACAATCTTATTGTCTTTGAAATATTTATATCATCATTTAAATGTCATGCTTCAGGTTATTCACTCACAGGCAAAACAACTTGTTTACCAAAGAAATAATCTATGAGTTTAAAACATAATTTTCTACTGCAGTCATAAAGGCCACATGCTATTGTGGTAATAAAGACTATGATGTACGGATGTGACTTTAGGGCTGCCACCTGGCACATGAACAACCTACAATGTTCCTTTACTAAGGCCTTGAGATATAATTAGGGAAAATTGTACTTGAAGTGAAATTACTCAGATACCTATTTAAAGAGAAACCAAAGAGGTTTTTTTTTCTTCTTCAAATATAATAAAGAAAAGTTTTACTGGAGGAATGTTGGACTCTATGTATAACAATGGAGTGTAACATGTGCACTCTTCCTTCTATTAAAAAAATGTTCTTTCCAAGATTTAGGATAGAAAGAAATATTCTAAAGGTACTAGGAAATAATGAGTTTATTCAAAATAAAAATTGAAGTAAGTAGGTAAAATCAGTCTAAAATCGGTATGTCACATATTAAGATCCCAATATATGTATAGGTATATGAGTGTATATGCCACCAGGCCCTTGTGGTTCATAGTGATTCTGATAATTCAAAACTTTATAAATAATCCTTATGCTGCGTTTACACGAAACCATTATCGTGCGAATTCGCACGATAACGATTGAATTCGAACGGTAATCGTACGTGTAAACTCTGTGAACGATCAAACGACGAACGAGAAATCGTTCATTTTGATCTAACAACATGTTCCAAAATCGTCTTTCGTCGTTCGCAAAAAATTTGTAGATCGTTCAGTGTAAACAGTCGTTCGCCGACTTAACCAATGTGTGAGATAGGCTTAAGCGATTGCAAAACGATCGCAAAACGATCACAGAGCGAATTTCCGTACAATATATCATACCGTCTAAACGCTGACCGTTGTGAAAAAAAATTGTTACTCCGACATCGTTAATCGTACCATCGGGCCAATTATCGTTTCGTGTAAACGCAGTATAACAATCTACAACAAACTGGTAATTTGATCTTTCAGATACGTTAGTGAATACCAACCACAAAACCTTAGTGGTTAGACAGAAAGAATAGGCTCGACACCTAATTGTTGTCTCAACATGTTTCCAAAGTAGCTGGTGTAGCAGTCACCTGTCACATTTAGCCTATGTTCTGTGAAGTAAATTCCCGCCAAATTCCCAGAAATTTGCAAATTTGCACTGGTTGGGAGAAAGGGATTAACCATAATCCCTAGTGTCCGTCCAATCAGCTGCAGGCCCCTCTGTGATGTCAGCACCTCTCCCTCTATATATGGTGGTTCATTAACAGAGGTAGCCAGTCGGCTGTGTGTGGAGGAGAGAGCAGGATGGCAGCAGGCAGTTAGAGCAGAGCAGGGAGAGACTAACAGAGGGATTTAGGGACAGAGAGGAGAAGAGAAGATAGGAAAAAAGGGCTGATTGTGGGTTATTTTTTGTTATAGCTGCCAACCAAGTTTCCAGTTTACACCCAACAAGTTCGCAAGACCGGCAGTTTAACAGCATTAAATGAAGTGTGAACATAGAGAGAATTGCAGTGCCTTATATCAATTATCCTGTGACCTGTACACTTGCTGACACTTGCTCCCATTATTTATTTGGAATCTGTTTCACAAATAATTACTAGGTTATTTTGAATACTAAATTACAATACCATAGGAACAGCTTTAACCTACTATCTCCTTCTGCTTCCCTGGAAGAGTGTAGGCCCTTGTGGGCAAGGTTTTTTTTTCTTCCATTCAAGTCAGTCAGATAATAATAGGTTAATTTCTGTTAGAGAATAATCAACTTGTTTGCTTCATTGTGTAATCTGGTAAATTTGATAAGTCCAAAATTAAATGTCTCTATTTCTCTTTTCAGGGTAATCAGGAAGCTACAGCACCTCCCGATACAATGGCTCAAACCTACGCTTCTGCTCAGTTTGCCCCACCCCAAAATGGTATTCCGGCAGAATATACAACTCCACATCCTCACCCAGCTCCAGACTACACAGGCCAGTCCACAGTTCCAGAGCACACGTTAAGTATCTACACCCCGGCGCAGACACACTCTGAACAGAGTGCTACGGATACAAATGCACAAACTGTCTCTGGCACAGCAACAGTAAGTCAATACCAGATATATTATTGAGTTATGATAACTTCTTTTTACTTGGCCTACACATCCATATTGTGATGTTCCTTTAATGGGATACTTAATGAATGATATTGAGTTCATGTTTGGTGGACTTTTAGAATCCTTGGTACTGGAAAAAGTGACTGAAATTGCTTTATACAGTAGTGTTTTTGTTCTTAGTGTAAAACAGAAAATAATCAAGAGGCCAGTGAGATGACGGCTCACCTGATTGGGTTGGGCTAAGCAGTCAGTGAACATTTTGGCAATTAGTGAACACATTTCAAAAAATGCTGCTATGGGGCTCGAATTAAGAACTATACTTAAAGGAATTACGGTAGATAATGGGTTTCATGAAGTTAGTGGAGCAGACAGGACTACAGGCACTTGTCGTATAACTGAGTGAAAGACGACTCTGAATTTGTCAAAACTTGGGTTTACTTAGTAAACTTAATGTTTTCTTAAGAGAAAATATATATTACTAGATCAGTTTTCATTTATCTTTTTATGCTGTTTTTTAACTGTTTTAAAGTATTATGTTAGGTTCACATTTTGCCTTTATTGTACTGTGTGTGAGCCTAGCCTTATTTTCATAACATTAAAGGGGTAGTGCTGCGGTAAAAAATTATTCACAAACTAACACACATTACAAAGTTATACAACTTTGTAATGTATGTTATGTCTGTGAATGACCCCCTTCCCTGTGTCCCCCCACCCCAGCACGTGTACCCGGAAGTGTGGTGCGCTATACTCACCTCTCACGTGCCGACAACCGTCTTCGATCTTTAGCTAGTGACGTCTTCTTCGGGCTGACGGCGAACAGCTTCTACTGTCCCGAATGCCGGCCGCCCTCTGCAGCGTCATCCGATGCTCAGCCGCGATTGGCTGAGCATAACTGTGCTCAGCCAATCGCGGCTGAGCACAGTTGTGATGCAGCGGAGGGGGGACGGGCGGCAGCGGCACAGATCAGGTAATATATAATGCACCACACTTCCGGGTACACGGGTGGGGGTGGTTGGACACGGGGAACGGGGCGATTCACAGACATAACATACATTACAAAGTTGTATAACTTTGTAATGTGTGTTATTCTGTGAATAATTTCTGAGCGCCACACTACCCCTTTAAGCTTTTAAATGCTGGATAAATGCTTGGATAAAAAAAATTAAGTAATATCTACTTACCCTGATCCAATTTAGCTGCCAAGCTTGCAATTTCTGCCCATCTCATGGTCCCTGGTGGCATCTAGCAGAGCAGTTCTTGTGAAGATGACACAACACTAAGAACCAGGAGGTAGCCGTGATGCATTAGCTGTGAGGGATCAGGGAACGGGAGTATTACTTACTTATTATATGTATACAAACCCCAGGCATATAGTATATGATTTTATTTAATTTTTTATCTTCAGACAACCCCTTAACCCCTTAAGGACCAGGCCTATTTCGTTTTTTGCGTTTTCGTTTTTTCCTCCTTGTGCTTAAAAGGCTATAGCACTTGCAATTTTTAACCTAGAAACCCACATGAGCCCTTATTTTTTGCGCCACTAATTTTACTTTGCAATGACAGGCTGAATTTTTTCATAAAATACACTGAAAAAGCAGGAAAAAAATAAATGTGTGGTGAAATTGAAAAAAAAAAACAACAACTCATTTTGTTTATTTGGGGGGGAATTGGTTTTTACGCCATTCGCGTAAAAACTTAATTGTTATATATGTTCCTCAAGTCGTTACGATTACAAAGATATAGAACATGTATAACTTTTCTTGTATGTGATGGCTTGTAAAAAAATTCAAACCATTGTTAACAAATATATCTTCCTTAAAATTGCTCCATTCCCAGGCTTATAGCGCTTTTATCCTTTGGTCTATGGGGCTGTGTGAGGTGTCATTTTTTGCGCCATGATGTTTACTTTCTATCCGTACCTTGATTGCGCATATGCGACTTTTTGATCTATTTTTATTACAATTTTTCTGGATTTGATTGCGACCAAAAATGTGCAATTTTGCACTTTGGGATTTTTTTTGCACTTACGCTGTTTACTGTGCGAGATCAGGAATGTGATAAATTAATAGATCGGGCGATTACGCACGCAGCAATTTCAAACATGTTTATTTATTTATTTATTTATTTTTATTTATAACATGGCGAAAGGGGGGTGATTCAAACTTTTATTAGGGGAGGGGGCTTTTTATTAAAAACAACATTTATTTTTTTCACACTTATACTAAAAGCCCCATAGATATACAGCATAGATCGATGAGATTGATTGGCTGCTGCATTCGAAAGCAACCCAATGCCGAGTCGGGATCAGCGTCATTACGGCGCAGACCCCGAACGCTAAAGGATGCGCGGATCGCTTTTCCGGGACAACGTCCCGGAGGAGCGATTCACCCCTCTAGACACCAGGGAAAGGCTCCGGAAGGTAATTAGATGCAGCTGTCAACTTTGACAGCTGCATCTGATTAGCAGGCACGGCGATCGGACCGTGCCTGCTAATAGCCGCGGTCCTGGGCTACATGCGGCACCCGGGACCGCGGTGGTTGAGAGTGGGGTCACCGCGCGGGCCCGCTCTGAACTCCCTTCACGACCGCAGGACGAAAATATACGTCCGCGGTCGTTAAGGGGTTAAATAATAAATATAGGAGTAAATAACTATAGTATCAACTTTTAATAGTATGTACTTGTTTAGGATTGGATAGTTGATAGGATTTATACTGACTGATTATTCTGATTTGTTCTAAATGCGTTTTATTAGGTTTTTGCAAAGCCCAATTTACTTGCATTGTATTGTATTCTGTTTAAGATTATGGTTTGTGTACTAAAAATCCACTGGATAGTACTGGATACGTGTACACATCCGGACATGCTGCATACTGGGATATTTTATGTGTAAAACTACGACTACTTTTAACCAGTACTCATGTGTCCTATTTCCATATAAGAAGATAAAAGTCTTTCAAGGGTTCATTTTCTCCACCTAACAGCCAATTCCTTTCTCACTCACATCATCTGTTTGATATGTTAAATATCTTTTTCTTATCCAATAATTTATTTTACTGATAAAGACAGATTCCTAATTCCTTATGCTTTGGTGGCTGCGGGATTCAAATGTTTTTCTTAAGCACCAGGTATTACGGCAGCAGGGGGTAATGCAGCATAAAAGACATCACCTTATATCTCAGCAAAGTACATTTTCTTGCCCTTACCTGTTTGCCTTCTATGCAATTTCCCTTTGTAAAGTAGCATTTCATATATTGACTCTGCATTTCTACTAAGCTTATACTGGCGTCTTATTTTACCTTATTATTTCCCAAAGTATTGTAAATGGAGCCAGTAAGAAAAATATATATTCATCACATTCATTGTAAGATGTCCAGTGACTGATGAGCAGTCAAAAAGCACATAGTACATACATTTTTTAGTCTAATGCAGTACTTTTCAGAGGAATGGGGGAAAATATCCCAATAAACATCTCTACTTGGAACTACAGTGGTGCCTCGGATTATGAGCATAATTCGTGCCGGAACCGTGCTTGTAATCCAAATCCACTCTTATACCAAAGCAAATTATCCGATAAGAAATAATTGAAATGCAGACAAATGGTTCCACACCCCCAAAATTATGATTTTTTTTCTGAATAACAGGTTAAACAAATAAAACAAACATTTAGAAAGCTGGATATGTCATATTATAAGTTACTGTACAGTACAGCAATCAGCATGTGGAGTATAATGCATAGTAAGTGCATAAATCTAAAAAAACTGCTGCAGTTTGTAGATACAGGATGGAACTGCAGATCCCCATAATGCAGTAGCACAGTACAACAGGCTAGAATAGTGAAGCAGGGCTGCTGTCAGAGGTCTGTGTGATCACATGACAGCAATGTAGAAGAGGTTTGTGTTCAGCATAGACCAATCAGGAAGTGAAAATCACACAGCTGTGCAGGAGGACACTGACAGAAACCTTTCTATACAGCAGTGTGAATGGCTGAGTGTAAGTGCAGGCACATTATAGCAACAGAGTATATAGCTGAGTGTAAGTGCAGGCACATTATGGCAGCAGTATGTATAGCTGAGTGTAAGTGCAGGCACATTATAACAGCAGTGCATATAGCTGAGTGTAAGTGCAGACACATTATAGCAGCAGTGTGTATAGCCGAGTGTGAGTGCAGGCACATTATAGCAGGAATAGAGAGGATGGGAAACACAAAGGCTGACAGAGACTGCAGGAAGGAATGAGCAGGGTACAGGGTGAGCACAGTATAGCAGCACTCTCTGTCCAGGGAGAGAGGGGTTACAGCTATGGAGAGATTACCTCTTAAGTCCTGTTCCCTGCCTGAAGTGGATCTGCTATGATTTGGAAGGTGAGGGAGACTTCCTGGGTCAGAGTACAGTGCTGTAGATCACACTATGCAGACCATGCCCCTCTCCCACTCCCCGTCCCACCCAGTACAGAGAGCTCTTAAACCAAGTCACAATTTTGAAAAACTGTGAGTTCTTCTTGAAAAACGCTCTCAATCCAAGTTACTCTTAAACCAAGTTATCGCTGTACTCTGGAATGATGCAATCTGTAAATGTACTTCCAGGGTGCTGTACTTAGTCTGATCCTAAAGGTTCTATAAAATTCTTGTGATCTGGGATCAATAAGATATAATAGTTGTCAGATAACTAAATTGTACAGAATATCTACAGGTTATAGAGAAGTATATACAATTCACTATCTAAGCACTGAGAAACAGAATAGGCCAGAATGAAATGTAAATGTGGGTTGCTCATAAAGACCACTCTTCCATGTATGCCCTGTTAGGACATATGAATGCAATAGAGGGGAGTCCCTGGCTTAAGACCTCCCTTTAACTGCATAAAGGTACATTAGCAGCCTTGAACCATCCATGTATTTTATGGGCAGCCATTATTGTGAATGACTGCCTTAAAGTTCTATACCTTTCCTATGGCAGCTGCTGGAGAAATGGCTGACTGGCTGTAACTTTCCTCAGTAAAAGATATGTATTTCAGGTCAGTGTAAAAAAGGATTTCAATGATGGGACAACTTCTTGAACCGAAAATCTATTATCACCCCCCCTTCATGACCAGAAATCTTTTGTCGGTGGGGCAAAATTTTTCCAGTGCTGGTCTCCTGTGCAGAATATCATGAAAGCTCAGCTGTTGACCCAGTGGGCCCCTGCTCTACGGGGAGAAGAAAAACCTCTGACCCTCCTAGTTAGGATCCCTTGGGCAAATTGTTATTGTGGCATTTTAATGGTTTCTGGGCATCTGTCACCCCATCAGCACCAAGGTGACACAGTCACTTGGATGTAGATGGGTTTCCATCTTTGCTATGTATGCAATGTATTGCACCTTCTTAGCTGTGCATCCAGATAGGCAGTTAGCTCGCTTTCAACATTATATTGGCAGGATAATACACCGCACTATAGTAGTAGTAGTGCAGTGTATCATATGAGCAATCAGAAGATTACATTTCTAAGTACCCTTGTGGGATTATAAAAAGTGAAATTTCACATTTTATTTTATTATATAAAAAAGTTATATCCCCCGCCCCCTTCCAATACAAAAACTACACAATTTTTCTCGATATATATATATATATATATTTATATTTATATATAAAACATAAAGAGTAACCCATGTTTGGTACTGACCTGAAATATAACATTATCTCATTATTTATCCCATATGCTGAACGCTGTAAAAATAGGGAGGGAGCATGTGACTTTTCAGTTGAGTTTCACCAAAAAAAAAAAGGTACCACCTTGATTTTTTTTTCCTGAGTGTTTTTTTTTTTTTTTTTTTTTTCGCTGCATGAACATACCCTAATACAACTGTATGATAACTATGGTAACAAGAATTGGCTGCTTGGCCAATCACTGGCTTAGCTGGGTCACTGCTGTCACTCCCGAGATCTGTGGTTCAGCAATGCCACATACAGTAGATAGACAGACAATTAATTTGTTTGCTCCCTTAAAAGGATTCCTCTTGCCTAAGCCGCTTCTATTTTTTATCCACATCTTACAGATGTTCTGTCACTTTTATACATACTCCCTAGATTAATGAAAGTAAGCTTATGTTGTAAGCCTGACAAATAATTCTAAATATCAGTGTGTGACCCTTGTCTTGCAATGTGTTATCCCGTATGGTGCGGCTTTAAAAAATTGAATATTCATGAAGCATTCATGGATAGATTTTATGAATTGCTTACTTACTGTACTTCATTCTATAATAGTCCATGAAATGAACTGATTTTATTTTGGCAAAACATCTCTTTCTCCTTCTCCCTGAATGTAACCACACATCACATATCAGATTCAGTGCTGTTACTGAGCACATTTTAACAACACTGAAATATTTATGACTCGGATAATAATTGCAGTGGGTTTCATATTTAGAATGTGAGTGATGGTGTCTGCAATATAGAACAAGACCTCAGTTTTTGTAACATTAGTGAGTTTAGAGGGGGAAAAAATCAATTTCTGGATGTTTATATACTGGAGAATGTTCATTAAGTTTCATATATTCAGTAAATATAACACAGACTACACATCAATCAGTCTAAGACTAAGCTTACATGGGTTGGAACTGATATGGAACATTTCCACAGGGAAAATCTGCAAGGCAAATTTGTTCCAAAGTATGCATTTTGGGTATGGATTTCTGAGCAGATAAAGGCTATGTTCACACAACATTGGAATGACGGGCGGTTTTTGGTACACCTGGCAGACTATTGGCAAATAATGAAGGTCACATAGAATGACCATTGACCATGTTGTCTTTTACCATCAAAAAGACAGCCGCAAAAGTTTCAAATCTATCTATCTATCTATCTATCTATCTATCTCCTATCTATCTATCTATCTATCTATCTATCTATCTATCTAGGTAGAAGATAATCCACAGCACTCAGCAGATACGGTGAAAAAAATGTGGGTTTATTCCATGTACAAACGGTGATCCACGTCAATCAAATTCAAAAGCAAAGTGCAGCATACAAAAAGACCGGAGCAACGTTTCAGCGAACCAACATCGCCATTTTCAAGCACGGTGAGTGAACACATGAGCAATCTATATATACAGGTGTGATACAAAATACAGTGTTTCCATTGGTTAATCAAAGTGTCAATCAAATGTCCATGTGACTATGGGTATTAACTCCATCGTGACCCATTCAGTGTCCTATACGGAGTAGATACTATACGATGGGAGGATTCTCGTGATGCAAGACGGACATGTATTTACAATATCTAGATTATCCTAATTGTGCTTTGACCGTATTCAGACAAGTGGCAAGGTAAGCTGCGACTACGCCCGGAGGGGCTATATTACTTGGGGTTGAGGGTTGTCGCTGTGCACACTGCAGGTGGTTTCCCTTGCGGTTTGAGCTAGTGCAATCCCCATCAGGGGATCGACTTTAGCGATGGAGCCTTTCCCTTGATGCCCGATGAGGTACAGCTGTAAAGCCACAGATCACAGATTGATTCACACGATGCGGTTGCCCGTACCGAGGTCAAGCACGGAGGAATCCATTACACTGCTTCCTGGTCACCCACTGAAACATGGAGGCTCTAGTCATGTCTTGCATTCAGCGAGGACCTTCCTAAACCGTGGAACCTGTCACAGATGTTTTTGCGTATGGACTTTCTTAGAAATGAATGGACTTCATCATTTACAAGCCTCTTATTACTCACTATATGCACTAGAGGTGTAAAGAGTAGAAATCATGAAGTATCTACTCCGTATAGGACACTGAATGGGTCACGATGGAGTTAATACCCATAGTCACATGGACATTTGATTGACACTTTGATTAACCAATGGAAACACTGTATTTTGTATCACACCTGTATATATAGATTGCTCATGTGTTCACTCACCGTGCTTGAAAATGGCGATGTTGGTTCGCTGAAACGTTGCTCCGGTCTTTTTGTATGCTGCACTTTGCTTTTGAATTTGATTGACGTGGATCACCGTTTGTACATGGAATAAACCCACATTTTTTTCACCGTATCTGCTGAGTGCTGTGGATTATCTTCTACCTACACAGTTTAGCCTTTGGTCAAGGCAAGATCCGCTGGCACCGTTGTTGCCTGGAGTGCTGCTGAATTATACTCTACATATCTATCTATCTATCTATCTATCTATCTATCTATCTATCTATCTATCTTTGTATGTATATATATATATAGGCATTTAATACTTACTGTTGTAACACCGGTGTTATTAAATAATAGAAAAAATACATTGCATTGATTGTAATGGAATCCCATTCAGAGTTTATACACTCTGTATATACACCGGCCGGGATTCCTTGCGGCCACACAAGACAGATATAAGACGTCGGTTATGGGTAATTGGAATGTGGGCACACCGAAATGTGCTCGCATCCCAATTCTAAAGAAATTAAGTTCATACTCCCAGGACTGCAGTGTCAGAGAACGGCCGGTGTCATACTGTGTGTGAACCCGGCCACATACTGGAGGTCTTTGGCTATGTTCACACTACGTGAACAACCGGCCATTCTGTTAGCCCGGATCATCCTGGCCGGTACTTAAGTGATCTTTCCGGCCGCAGAGCTCTGATGCGGGCGCATCAGCGTGCGCCCGCATCAGAGCTTCCCATAGCCCACAGTGAAGCAAGTGGCCAGAGCCGCTTGCTTCATTGTGTGAACTGACAGGTCTTTATGCGGCAGGAATTCACTGAATTCCGGCCACAGAAAACTGACATGTCAGTTTTTTCCGGTGCCGCATGGGATCTCGGCCGGAGCGCATACGATGTGTGTATGCGCCGGCCGGGATCCCATTGCAAATAAGGCATTGTTCGACTCCTCAAAACTACGGCCGTAGTTCTGCGATGAGAACTACGGCCGTAGTTTTACGTAGTGTGAACATAGCCTTTATCTGTATGCACCACCTATTTCCAACTATTGGATGTGCTGCCTGCTTTTTGTCTTTCTGTATCTATCTATCTATCTATCTATCTATCTATCTATCTATCTATTATATATATGTCTATCTATCTATCTATCTATCTATCTATCTATCTATCTATCTACCTATCTCCTATCTATCTATCTATCTATCTATCTATCTATCTATCTATCTCAAGCTAAACTACCAAATTAATCTCTCCATTCAATGTCATTTTCTTATCTCCCAGACATACATATGCTTTACACACATCCTCATACAGGCATTATCACCCATACCCAAAAAGCATTTTATATTCTCCATTCCAGCCAAATTATTTCTAAATGTCTCTATCTGCATTTAAATCTTGATAATACATCAGAGCATGTAGTAATGAGAAAGAGTGTATTGTAAGGCATCTGCTTACACCTCTGCTACATGATTAAAATAAAGGCAGCAAACATCTTAGTAAAATCTTCTCTTCGATATCTAGATGCCTCCATCCTGTGAAAAATTCACATTCTTAATATGTTCTAAAGAGAATAAAATGTCCAAACAGCTGCAGACCACCATCAGTGAAAACTAATGGTGTGCTCACATACTGCCATTACACTCCACTATATTTGAAATTGCTCAAGGTGACTGCTTGAGATGTACTTGTGGAGCTAGAATGATGTGTAGAAAGATTAACAAAGGTTAACAGAGGTTGTTGGAATAAGAAGAATACTTTGATTTGATAGCAGGACTATGTTTGCTTGAAAGCCTGATGGCACCACTTATCTATGCCCGTCTGTACCACGAAGCAGGGAGACATGCTTAATTTCACTTTTCACTCACTTTTTTTGTATTGTTTTTTATTGTATTTTATTTCCCGTTCTTGTCAATTTATCCATACAGTATATAGAGCATTTGTATCTATACATAATATCAATACTGCTTTCTTAGAAGACACAAAGGATTGCTGCGGCAGCCTCCCACATCTATGCCAGCTCTATATGGTGCAGGTGTAAAGTATAATAAACCTTACACATGGGACTGAGCACCTCCCCTCGTACAATACAGTGCCCCTTCATGCCCACTTGGCAAGCAGAGTGCAGACTGTCAAAAGGTCACAATTATTGCAAATTTTTCTGGGTGTCTTCTTCATTTAGCTGAATATCGCTAGTTCATATGTCAGGGAGGCATTGTCTAGGGTTCTCAGTGTTCTACGCCTGTATGCTGGTGAACCCCACTTTCATTGATAGGTAAGCAGGGCTTGGCTTAGAGCACTGAACCCCATATAAAAGCACTGAACCCCATAAAAAAGTCTGCATAATGTCTCATACCATCCCAGGCATATCAAAGAGCAAGAGGACAATAAATAACAGCACAAAGGCATTGCAGCCCTAAGACACTGAAAGCCCTCTCTGACACTCTAATGGTCAATGAAAGTGCATTTGTCAATGGAAAAAAGACCCAGATTCCCTAGGTATCTTCTGTATCCTTTTATTAAAATGTATTTGCCAGTGCCAATTGTTCCACATGCATTTTGCAGGTGGTAGGTTCACTTTTAATCTCAAGCAAATGACTAAAGAAGCCACTAGTTGAGCTACTAAGACAACCATGCTCACTGGGCTCAATACATATTTGCCAACATTTGCATTCCAAATCAAAGGATATTTTAAATCCTGCCACGTTCTCCCATGGAACAGCCCAAAACTATTGCCTCTAGTACACATGAGAGTAAAATCTTGTTCATTCTTTTTCCTCTATACTCGTTTTTATTTTAGATGTTTCCAGGTTTGTTTTTGTGCTGCCGTGATCTGTAGTTTTTATCAGTACTGCTTTTGGGGTGATGGGACTTTTTGGCCACTTTAAAAAAAAAAAAATTCTGGAAGAGACTGAAAAAATACAATATTGGCGTGTGGTATTTCACTCCCTGCCGTTCCACCCCAGGTGACGGGAAAAAGATGGACCCAATCCTGGGAAACTGGGAGAAGTTTCCTGGGATTGGATCCAGCTTTTCCTGGCATCCTGGGAGGAGTGGCAGGGAGCGAAGTAGCACTGAAAGGCTGCGGGCTTGATGAGCAGAGCGCTGATCAAATGAAGCACTTTGCTTTATTGAGATCAGATATTCTCTCATCTCTACTGCTAACTACTACAAAGATTGCTCCGACAGTGTGGGACAGGTAATATGCATACCCTCCTGCTCAGCATCCCAGGCGCTAAAAGGGTGTATCAGCAGGAAAGATTTGTTTTCGTCTTTGTTCCCCTTTAAGCATATGCACTATACATATTGTCAGATAGAATAGATTGCAACATATATTTCCAAAAATACCTTCAAGTCTATTGTCTCCTTCAGAAATTTCTAGCAAAAAGATGAAGTTATGGTTCATTTCCTATTACTTTAGGCTTAACACTTTAAGCATATTTTACTAAATACAGTTTCGAACTAAACCTTTTAAAAGCTTAATAACCAGCATTTTACAGTTGTATTGTGCGCTGCAGAGGTCATGCAGACATTAATAAAACATTGCATTCATGTGAGAATTCCATTAAAATAATGTTTTATTTATAAATTCTGTGTAAAGTTGTATTTTACATCCGCAGTAATATCTCCATGCTTTGCTAGAAATTACACAAATTGAGGTGGTCTGGGACACACTAAACTGCATTTAGTTGCCTTTGGTAGAAATCTGAATTATTATATGCAGTACGCTTGGTTAAGGTTTATAGTTCTATGCATACATGAGACGACAATTGAAATATGCTGTACACCAACCTTATATACATGGTTTTAACTGGTCCTATTGTCTCTTCTTCCTACAGTTGGAGATAGCAAATTGACTGTCCTTCCATTAAAATAGGTATATATATAAAGAAGATCCTAAAAATATACATCTTCGTGGGAGACCCTGATTGAGGCTTGCAACACAGATTTGGCTCAGGACAAACAAAATGGGCCTGACAACAAAACTGACATTTATAGATCTGATGAATCAAATTGACTTCATTGAGGTCTGTCTGTTTTCTCTATTTTGAAGGATTTGACCAGACAAAAAATACTGCCAACACCTTGGACCCATGTAAATCAGCTATCCGCACTACACAGTGAGAGGAACTTGTCTCTGTTCACGGTGCAGCCCCTGTTCAAGTGAACAAGCTCTGAGCTGCAGTTAGGGTCCTATTACACTGAGCGATCCTTAACGATTAACGACTAACGATAAACGATCGCAAACGAGATTGTTTATCGTTAACCTGAAATCGTTCACCATATTACACAGAATGATGGTCGTTAGTTACGGTCATTACTATGATCGTTATTGCGATCGTTACTGATCCCAGCAAAATGAACAATATGCAATTGAACTGAACGACTAGTGAATAAATGCGGAACTTGAGCGAATGAATGTGGTATTACAGTGAATGATTAGCGAATGATTAGCGAACGATTAACAATAATTTTAGGTTCAGATCCAAATCAACGACATACAAACGATTTTCCGATCGTTGCCTGCAATTACACAGAACGATTATCATTTGAATTCGAACGATATAACGATTTTTCGCACGATAAGAGTCCTGTGTAATAGGGCCCTTACAATTCACTAGCCCTACACAGTGAACAAAGAGAAACCCTTTTCATTGTATAGTACGGGCTCCAAACTGCTGATCAGTTGGTACCCCATTGATCAGATGACTGATCTGCATTTGAATGAAAATGCAGAAAAAGTCCATCTGTGTATATATATATATATATATATATATATATATATATGTACAGCATATATATATATATATATATATATATGTACAGCATATATATATATATACAGTATGTATATATATATATATATATAATATATATATATATATATATATATATATATATATATATATATATATACGCTTAGACACTATGCACAACTGTATATTGGTTAAGGCTCTCTGGTTCTCTGGTTGTCTTGATCCGCATTTTGATTTACTGTATAATGAATAATGAAAATGTTTGAGTTTTTTTGTCCTTAGTTTATCTAACTTTCTATAATATGGTTTAGGTAATGTGTTACATCCTTGATAGAAGTGTTTTACACTTGAATATCCATTGTGCTTTAAAAATGACTGATAGGTAGGGTCCAAATAATTCCATATTACAGTAAAATATAAGTAAAAAACATTTGATCTCTCACCAGTGTTAGGCCATATTCAGCGGCCGGGTCACAGAACAGCCGGTGTCAGAGAAAATCATCCCGGCCGGTACTGCAGATGATCTTCATTTCTGATCTATTGGGATGAGGGCGCATCTGTGTCATCCCAATACACCGCTGCACCCAATGGAGCGTGCGGCAGGAGCATGTGTACTGACAGGTTCTCTGCAGCCACTATTCAATGAACAGCGGCCGCAGAAAACGGACATGTCAGTTTGTCGTGTGGCCAGTTGGAATTATGGCCCGGAGCATAAACTATGTGTATACCCTCCGGCCGGGACTCCATACATTCAAATGCAACATATGTTTTACATAAATCACGGCCACTGCTGCAAATTGCAACAACTGCCGTGATTTATGTAAAACATACGTTGTGGGAACATGGCCTTATACAGTTTGCACTCATGCTATGGCCTCAAATTCACCATGGGACTTATCTCCCCACCTAACAGCATTATGAGGACCTATAATGCTGTTCGGCTGGTAAAATTATGGGCAGGCTGAGGCTGAGGTTTGTGGCCATAATATGGCCACAGCAATGCATCTTTATTACATTTATGCAAAATAAGTTACATTTTCTGTCTAGTTTGTGACATGGACATCTCCTCTCATCTTACACCAATTTTCTACCTTGTCGACATTTTCCAACATCCATCTCCTTCCCTTTTGAAAGCAGCTTTCTCTGGGCACAGTTTTGCACCTTTTCCTTTAGTTTCTTCTCTCGTAGCAATATTTTACCCCATTCCCCCTCTGTTGGATGTTCACCACCCTCAGCATTGTAGCATCAGAGTGGTATGGCAATAGAAAACCGAAGGAAACATGGGTTTGTGCCATTTTGTTTGATTGGTGGGGTGCAACATCCAGCTACCCTATTGATCAGCTGTTCAAAATAGCCACAGCACCTTTACTACTCAGTGAATGTGTTTCGAATCCATGTGCCACCCTTTGAGTAGTGGTGGAAGGTGGATTTGTTGTAGTGGTGGAAGGGGAAACCCTTCAGGTTCATGTAAGTGATAGTATATTTAATTGAGGTGCTAACCACAAACATATACTACATTTCTGTGTGTGCGTGTGTGTGTGTGTGTGTGTGTATATATATATATATATATATATATATATATGTATATATATTTTTTTTTTTTTTTATTTTTTTTTTGCTGCTGCTTCATCGCTATAAACTAATGCTGTTACTAATGTAAGGTAAAAGGTAACAGTCAGTGTACATCACACTATTTTGTCATCTGATCCTGTAGTTTTCAGACAAATACATAAATGGATTCCTGCTGGACTAGTACACAACAAAAGGGCACTAGTTCAATACATTAGGAGCATCTATAAAATGACCCCCCTTGAACCCTGGGAGGTAATAATCCAATCTACTGTGATTAGGGTTATCATTCATGTGAATAGAAGGAGCAGCCAGGCAGAAAATGATTATAATAATATGGAAAGACGCATACATTTTAAATGCAAAAGCCACTTTACAGAGTGCCACTTGCTATCAGCATCATTGTTATTACATACTCAGTGACGGAAAGTGAAGCTACCTTTGAATGCCCATAGTTCAGAAAATTTTAGGAAATTGCTCAAATACCAAGTACTACTACAGAATCACCCAAACAATATTAGAAACAACTGGAATCTCCTACAATCCATAGTCTGTAATGTTAAATGGGATATGCTGAGACTTATCTGTATAGAAATTTTACATAAAGAGTTAAAAAGAAACATATATGAGTATATTCTTTTGAACTATTTTCCTATTTATTAAATGTATAGTCATTCATCACTGTGTAGTATCATGTATTCATTTTATTTAATATATTATTCGACTGTCGACATTACATTCCCACACTATGCCCCACAAGTACAGTGGAGATTCAAGCAAATTGATCTGGCAGCTTTGATGTAGTCTCAGTGGATGAGAGTTGATCCATGTTGCCTTGCCAACATGGATGCCATTTTCTTCTGACTCGTCTCAGATCCAGAGGAATTTGTGTACTTTTATCTGTTTGCAAATAAGGTTTAGAGCAAATCTCTTGCAAATCCCCTAGAGAGGTTTTGCCAGCACACAAAAAGCTAAAATTCTCTCTCCCTGCTTGCTGTTAACATGTAATTTCATTCACAGAAACGGGATCATGTAGGAGTCTATGTCAGCTATCCCTCTGCTCTCCACTTACAGCACTTTGACTTTGACACTGACAAAAATGGAATTAAGGAGAACATAAAATGTCACCTATGTTTTATTAGTATTAAAAACTGAAAAAGGTGATATTTCTGGTACCAAACATCTGTACAAAAGTGTGAATGAAAATATCTATAGGTCCCAGCGAAAGTCTACAATCAAATAAAGCAACACAGACAGATAAAATGTGAATCTCTTTATTAATAATTGAAAAGTAGAAAAAAAAAACATGGACAAGATGGTTAATACAGTTAAAGCGACTCCGTACCCACAATCTAACCCCCCCAAACCACTTGTACCTTCAGATAGCTGCTTTTAATCCAAGATCTGTCCTGGGGTCCGTTTGGCAGGTGATGCAGTTATTGTCATAAAAACAACTTTTAATCCGGCAGCGCTGTGTCTAACTGCCGGGGCTTACATTTGTATATGCATTAGGCTGGCACACCCTCTCTGCCCCTCCTCCCCACCCTCCTCATCATTAGGAATGCTTCAGGCAGATTGCTTCCTATTGCCCACCTGTGTGTATAATGAACATGGGCTGGATCGTTAAGACACCTGTGCAAAGCTCAAACAGCAGTAAATGCTCCTGGATCATTCCGAATGATGAAGAGAGTGGGGAGGAAAGACGGAGAGGTGGTGCCAGCCTAATGCATATACAAATCTAAGCCCCGTCCGTTAGACACAGCGCTGTAGGATTAAAAGTTGTTTTTAGGACAATAACTGCATCACCTGCCGAACGGACCCCAGGACAGATCTTGGATTAAAAGCAGCTATCCAAAGGTACAAGTGGTTTGGGGGGGACAGATTGTGGGTACAGAGCCGCTTTAAAATATACATACAAATCTCTGATGCAAAAAAAAATATATATATATAAGAGGTCACAAATCACATTACAAAAAAGGTATACAGTGTTTACCAGTATTACCCACTACACAGTCGTTACTCTCTTACTGGACTCTCCTCCAAAGGGTACAAGCTTACTGGATGGTACATTTCTGATAACTCCCTTGTGGTTTCACTGGAGCACAGTAAGACTTTCAGTTAAGGGAGCTCCCAAACTGTGGGGGGATTCTGGTACTGTATATAATATCTATGTTACCAGCTAGTACCATCATGCTTCTATTGGATACTGCTTTGGATCATTTTATTAGTCTCTCTGACACACAGTTGCTTTATCCCTCCCCTTGACAGGTATAATAGTAATAAGATAACAGGTACAGTATTCATATCAATATTTATTGCTTTAAAAAGAAAAACCCTTTTGTGCATGGGACACTGAGGATGAAGGTAATTCTCTTACCGCTTCTCTCCTTGTATTTAGTAGCTATATCCTCAGGCTATTGAGGCAGTTTGGAGCACTGGGGGCGGGACTTCTGAGGGCGCATTGGTGCTTTGGGGTGGTAGTCACACCCCCAGTGCTCCAAATCACCTGATTAGCCTGAGGACATTACTATTAAATATACAGAAACGGTGCAGAGGATGAAGGTACCTTCCCGTTTACAGAAGGGAGATATCAGCAGATTAGATTAGAATCCTCTATCCATATCTATTCAGCATTATAAAAACATGGCCACTTTCTTCCAGCACCACTCTTGTCTCCAGTTTAGGTGGGGTGTTACAACTTAGTACCATTAAATAAATGGAGCTTAATTGCAAACCATACCTGAACTGGAGACAAGAGTATGTTGTCTCTGGAAGAAAGTAGCCATGTTCTTCCAGTGCTGGATAACCCCTCTAACATCATTGTGGAAATCATCTCGATGACTTGTAGGCTTGTAAAGTAGGTTTATAAAAAATTCCCAGTAAAGTTTCTGATTAATTGAATATCCATGTATCAGAGGCAATAATTTTGTTACCATAAAGTCAGATTACGAGCATAAATCCTCAGGCGTAATAGTAAAAATGTCTGTGTGGGTTTAAACAGCTTTTCAGAATTATATTCATACTTAAGTCTCATGGAATGATACCATTTTTTTTAAATCCCTTAACACATTTTTCCTAGAATCAAGATTTCTTACCTCTCCTGTGGATATGGGGATATGTTTGTGATCGCTGAGAGTCCTACTGCTGGGATCACCTCTAAGCATCATCCTCAGTTCTATAGACTTGGCAGGGAGTGGCAGCATGCATGCTTGGAGGGAAAAAGAGTACATCGGACCTTAGTTCTCGCAGTCAGTAGGGGTCCCAGCAATCATACACTTTTTACCCATCCTGTAGATTGATGATTCTTGTCAATTCTAATTTAAAAAATGCCTTTAAATCAAAGGTAGGGTATGATTAAAAGAAAATTGGGACAAAAACTCCTGTTTAAATGTACAAAACGTTAAAAAATGAAACATTCTTTAGCCACTGTCAAATATTTCAGTCCCCGATACCTAATGGTGAGCTTGTGATTTTACATGGAAGCCAATCTGAACAAAAAGAGCTGTGGTGTTCTGTTTTTTTTGTTTTAAAGATTCCATTAGACAATACAAATAAATAGTCACTAGTTACTGTGAACCCTGATAAAGCAGTGTTAAAAGTAACCAGATATGCTGGTCTACTAATATAAAATTACCATAGCTAGTGCTGCAAGCATGCAGTGCAATGATATTTATGGTAAACAAACTCCCCCTACCCCTCAGGGATAATAATAGAAATCTGTCAATGGGAGAAAGCATGCATATCATGAATACTCCTGGCCCCTCTCTAGTGGCACTGGTCACCCACTGCAAAGATAGAGAATGACATACATGTATTTTAAGGCTATGTTCACACGTCGTAATAGCCCGGCCGGTCACACAAGGGCAGGTCTCTGAAAAGATCATCCTGGCCAGTACTGCAGTACCAGCCAGATGATTTTTTCGGCCGCAGTGTTCATGCGCGCCCGCATCAGAACACTCCACTGCACACTATGGAGCGAGCGGCTGGATCTGCTCACTCCGCAGTGTGAACTGACAGGGTTTTCTACGGCTGGTATTCACTGAATAGAGGTCACAGAAAACTGACATGTCAGTTATTTGCGGCGCTGCGAGATATCCCAGCCGGAGCGCATACTATGTGTATATCATGTAGGGGTGGTCTTGGCATTTCTGGGGCCCCAAGCGAAGTTATGTCTGGGCCCCCCCTCTCGACATGCGTTCCAAAACAATAGACCGCTGTGTGTTGCCCCCAGTAGTGTATACCCCTTGTGCGCTACTGCCAGTAATATATACCCCTTGTGTCCTGCCCCCAATAGTATATACCCCTTGTGTCCTGTCCCCAGTAGTATATACCCCTTGTTTGCTTCTCCCAGTAGTATATAGACCTCTGTGTGTTCCCCCAGTTTTATATAGCCCCCCCCCCCGTGTGCTGCCCCAGTTGTATATAGACCCCCTGTGTGCTGCCCCCAGTTGTATATACCCCTGTGTGCTCCCCCACTAGTATATAGGCCCCCTGTGTGCTCCCTCAGGGGTATTTAGCCCCCCTGTGTGCTCCCCCACTTGGATATAGACCTCCTGTGTGCTCCCCCACTTGGATATAGACCCCTGTGTGCTCCTCCAGTAGTATATAAACTCCCTGTGTGCCCCACCAGTATTATATAGACTCCTTGTGTGCTGCCCCAGTAGTATATAGACCCCCTGTGTGCCCCACCAGTAGTATATAGACCCCTGTGTGCTCCCCCAGTAGTATATAGCCCCCCTGTGTGCTCCCCCACTTGGATATAGACCTCCTGTGTGCTCTCCAAGTTGTATATAGACCCCATTCTGCTGCCCCAAGTAGTATATAGACCCCCTGTGTGCTGCCCCCAGTAGTATATAGACCCCTCTGTTAAGCCCCAGTAGTCTATAGCCCCCCTGTGTGCTCCCCCTGTTATATAGCCCCCCCCTGTGTGCTCCCTCCATTTATATAGACCCCCGATGTGCGCTCCCCCAGTTAAACAGACCCCTGTGTGCTCCCACTCCCATATAGTATATAACACAATAAAACAAACACTTATACTCACCTGGGACCGGGCGTCTCCTCTTCTCTTCACTCTTGTGGCCGCAGGAAGGGTTTTCCCTGCGATCACAAGAGGCCATACTCCCCTTGTCCTGGCGCCGATGCTCCAGTGATGTCACTGGAAAGCCGGCACCACAAGGACAAAGCTGCCACTTGTGACCGCAGGGGAAACCCTTCCTGCGGCCACAAGAGTGACTGACAGGAAGGGAGCCAATGTCTCCTGCCCTGTCAGTGCTGCTGCATGTAACTATGAGCGCTCATTACGAGTGCTCATAGTAACAGTTCAGATGGCAGCAGCGAGCGGGGCAGCGGCCCTGTCCAGCGGTCTTGAGCACAAGAGCGGGGCGTGGGGGCCCCCCCTGGATGTTGGGGGCCCCAAGCGATCGCTTGGGGTGCTTGGTGCCTAAGACTGCTACGGTGTATACGCTCCAGCTGGGATCCCATAGCAGTATAGGCAACATATCTTTTCGCAAAAGGTACGGCCATTGTTGCCGATTTCAACAACGGCCTTACTTGAATGAAAAAATATGTTGTGTGAACATAGCTTAAGACTGTAACTCACCTTTAGCCTGTGAATTACTGAACAAGTACAATTTTATACGCTTTATCTAATACTTCTTTAGGCCATGTTCACTCTTTGTAAAAACAACGGCCGTATTTCATAACAACGGCTGTTGTGCAAACATTGGCCACTATTTCACAAATAACAGAAGTTGTTTGCACAACAACGGCTGTTGTTATGAAATACGGCCATTGTTTTTACATTTCTATTTAACTAATATAATATAATATATAATAAGTAGAAACAGTTACATATCTTAAGAACAATGTATATGAATGACTGGATATACATGATGGAATTCTGGGGTGTGGTGGTCTGTGTGTACTCTCTTTGCATTTTTAATAAACTTTTAAATACAACACTGAAGCTGATTACATATTATAAAGTTTAAATTTTTTTTTCTTCCCCATAGCAAGCCAGAGAAGCTTTGTCTAGACTGCCTGACAAGCTTCATGTTTGTCCTTTATCTCAGGCAATCTGAAATTAAATGCGCAGACTGCAATGAAAAAATCTGCATATATCCTGCTGAGAATGCATTTTTATGTGTAGGGTCATTAATTTCCCATTAAAAATGCATTTTGAATATAGCTTTGGAAAAGTCTCTTCTTGTGGCAGCTTCTTATGTAATCAATTTTACTCCGACATTAAAGCTAGGGTGTTTTTGTTTAATAAGACGTTGATACGGACAAGGGATTTAACCGTCTCTACTAACTGAGATGTAGCAACACGGACATGTAGTCAAAATGGGAATGAGGAGGAAGAGAGCAAATTATATTCTTGCTAACTGTTTTTTCCATTTTCTTGTAAAGTTGATACACTGTAACTCTACTGCACACTGTGAATGTATTTTATACACACACTTCTATCACACACATACTGTAAACACTCATTCCTCCCATATATACACATTCAAATTTGCATGTATAGTCCTTCCCAGACACATTTACGCACTTAGGCTATGTTCACACAATGTAAGTTCAGCAGTAATCATGGCTGTTGTTGCCGATTTTCAACAACGGCCGTGATTACTACTGAACTTACATTGTGCTGCAGCTGAGGGAATCCCGTCTGGGATCGCTAGCAGCGCTGCAAAAAAACCTGACATGTCAGTTTTCTGCGTCCATTATTCATTGAATAGCGGCTACAGACAACCTGTCAGTTCACACAATCGCTCAATTGTGTGTAGCGGGGAATGGAACTGTGGGTGCGTACGGATGTGCCCGCGTCCCAATTCATCAGAAGTGAAGATCATCCTGACAGTACTGCAGTACCAGCCCGGATTATTTTCTCTGACAGCGGTCGTTCTGTGACCCGGCTGGGTACCAGAACAGCTGGTGTCTTACACAGTGGGAAAATGGCCTTAGGGAATGTTCACACTAAGGAAAAGAGGCAAAAATTCTTCTACTCGCGCACTCACACATTAACAGTACAAAAACACAATCACAACGTTATGCACACATAAGAATACACACACTAATATGCATACATTCACAATACACACTATTTTCTCCTATCTGCATAGCACACATGGTCAGTTCTATTGGCTATAGTTGGGTATCAGACAACATTAACTGTATGCCTCAGCGATAATAATATTATATAGTTTCCACCACTTTTTGCTCCAATGCTTGGAAAAAAGAAAAAAAAAGTCTCATGTAATTCTCATGTAATCCGTGGTGAAAGAAGGAACCATAGGGCTCCATAGCAAAAGTTTGGAGTGGTTATTTTCCCCTTTTAGTTGTTTGGCCCCATAGAAGCTGCTATGACTTCTACAGCAGTAGATAAACAAATAAACCCATATATACTGTAAGAGTCTTTTAGGCTAAATTCACACATATGAGCAGGTAGAGTTTACATGGGATTGGACAGGTAAAATCCACAGTGGATTATAGTAGTAGACAAGTGTGGATGTGATTTTGCATATGCTGGATGCTTTTCTTGAAAAAATATAATATTACGAGTTATGGGCATTAGATTTTTAGGAATTTTTTCCCTGTGATGTGGCAATTGTCATCTGCCTCATAAGGGCTTTTGCCTTCCCCTGCATCAATGCAGTGGGGTTTCCCCTAGGTTTAACCTGATGGACTCTTGTCTTCTTTCAACCTTTTTAACTATGCTACTATGTTACTACATCTTACATAAACCCACAGCATGCTTAGTTGTTGCAGATTTCATCAATGGGAATTTAGCATGGGTGAAGTGCATGGTAAATCCACAGAATATTTGCAAGATCAGTAACAAAAATGTCCACCACTGTGGATTTAGGGCCCTATTACAGGTAGCGATAATCTGCCAAATCTGCCCGATTCAGCAGATTATTGCTCCATGTAATAAAGACAACGATCAGCTGATGAAATGAACATCGGCTGATCATTGTAGTTTATTCCAGCCTAAAAATCATCGGCTGCAGGGTGCGCCAATCGGGGGTACTGCAGTTATAGGGCCCTAGGCCACGCCAATAGTTTTTCTTCAAAATACTGGTACCGGGAGAAAGGCCGACCGCCAAACAGGAAGCAGCGCGAGGACCTCTACAAAGCCGTACCGGTGGTTTGGTTGTGGTTACATGCCAGTACAGTGTCGCTTTAAAGCTTTTAGGTACCAATAATGAATTTTTATTTACTCTTTATGTAGGCTTCTTATTTCCCCATGAATTGCAATGTATAATTATTTATAGTCACTGCATTAAAACAACACCGCTATTAATATGTTTAACTCTACAAACTAAATAAAACAGATTGTTCCTTTTCTCAGTGATGACAGCATTGTTGGAAACTAGCTCAAACACACAGTGACCTTATGTTCTTCACTTACAGTAACATGAAAATGCTTACCTAATAATTCATTAAATATTGAATGCTCCTATTGATTGAGTGCATATGGATAGTGTCCAATGACATATAGGGCTCGCTGTTAGGCTTCATACTACTTCCAAGATTTGTGCCCTTCATTAAATGCAGTATAATAAACAAATATATAAATAAAAGTAGTGCAGCTGTTTGTGTTCTTCTCTTCAAATACTACACTACTAATAAGAAAAAGACAATAAGTTAACACTAAGAAATTATTTTCTGTACAAATAGTTTGGTCAGAACCAATAGATAACAGCTAAAAGATTAAAAAGGTTGTCTGGCGAGCAGAAGGCAGCTAAAGCTTTTTAATTGCCATTGCTGAAACCTTGGGTTGTTTGGCTAAGTTACAATGGGCAAAGTTAGGGATGGTCCGAACCGAGTTCGGCTCGGGTTCATACGAACCCAAACTCTCAGTAATGATTCCCGCTGTCTGCCCGCTCCGTGCAGCGGTCGGATCCAGTGGGAGGACCGCCTGGAAAACTGGGATACAGCCATAGCCATAGGCTGTATCCCAGTTTTCCAGGTGGTCCTCCCGCTGTATTCACCCGCTCCACGGAGCGGGCAGACAGCGCGAATCTGATGCCGAGCATTCGGGTTCATACGAACTCGAACCTCGGAGGGTTCGGACCATCCCTAGGCGTAGTATGTTTGGCTAAGTTGCAATGGGCGTAGTATAGGCATATTTGCACCAAAATGCGATTATCGCCACTTAGCCCCACCCCCATGTCTTGGAAGGCTTACTTCGGAGACGTGGAATCTCAGAAAGAGAGTACTGTGAGCAAAAGGCTTTAGCTGTCTCCTGCTCCCCAGACAGCCCCTGTTGCCCCTGTTATATCTTGCATTTCTTAGTCTACCTAAATCTAGGTTTTATTATTGAGCCATAACTTACGATATGTTTATTATGTCTGTATGTATTAAGTGAGTGTACCAGAATATTGTTTAACCCCTATGTTCTGCAGCTAGTTTTGGGGCCTTAATGACCAAGAAAAAAAAATTAAGATCTGACCTGTCTAACTTGAAGTAGTTATAACTCTGTGATGCTTTAACATATGTTAGCGATTCTGGGACATGTTTTTTTTATGCCATATTGTACTTTATGTTAGTGGCAAAGTTTGCTGAAAAAAAATCATGAAATAATTTATTTTACTTTTTTAATATTAAATCTAAAGCTTGCTGAAAGATCCATTGTGTTCTTATGTATAGTTCTATAGCTAGAGTCATTATGAATGTGGGAATACATGTATAATTTGTTTGTGTGTGTTTTTTATGTTTTATGTAACAATTTATTTTGAATAAGGAATACAATGTAATGTTTATTATTGGTGGGAGGATTTATTTTATTATGTTTTATTTCAGTTTTTTTTATTATTACAGTAGTGTACATTACTAGTGCATATTAACTACTAATCTTCTTATCACTGATCTGTGTAGAAGCATATCCATGGCAGGCCTTCAGAAGGCCCGAGGATTGCCATGGAAATGATCAAAAGTCAGAACCCCACTGTGGGACTTCTGATTGATAAGTATACCCTCTTTTTCACAATCTGTTAAACTACTTGGTGCTGTAAACTACCACTCCGAGTAGTTACAGTGATGACAGCACAGGAACATGACAGATCCTTATTCTGATCCCGTTGTAAAAAGCTGAAGGGATCAGAATAAGGCACAGTAGTGACTTGCAGCTTACATTTTTATTAGAAAACCACTTTATCCTGATCAATGCCGGCCCATTCCCATAGTGGAAATAGCCTTACAATGTATAATCTATATAAAAGTTGTGTTGAGTAACTTTTTAAATGTTTTGCATTACTCAACAAGGCTTATTCAAATATACTTTAAATACAGGTAAACATCATACTCTTTTTCTAAAATATTGTGAGTTTTATTTTTTATTGCAGACTATATGTTTGCTCCTTTTTATTATTATTTTTTATGTTATTATACATTAAAAGGTCATACAACTGTCTGGTCTTAAGAGCATAACAATAAAACACCAGAGACCTTGATGTTTTGAACCCCAAAAGAAAGAGAATTGACTTTTAACGTAGCAACCTTTCTTAAATAATGTAAAATATCAAAGCAGATGGCACAGTAGGTGATGAGCAAATGTAACTGGAGGCCATTTTTATGCAGTGCACAGTGTCCTTGGAACAAGGATTTTGTTCATACTATGACTTCAACAGCTCTTTCCAAGTCTTTTGTTATTACTTTTGAAGCAAACACCCTAATGTATATTAGCGACAAACATGGAGATAACTGTAAGGCTTACTAAAATATTTCCATTTAAATTTGAACAAATGTTTTGATATACAGACACTTCAGCAAAGCCAGAAACTACAAATCATTTGGCATAATACTCTGGAATATTTACCAGTGTCAAAAACAAAAACAAATCATATAAAAGAAGATCCTACTTTTTTTTCTGCAGAACAGATTGATGGCTGTCTTGTGGTTGAGCATATTGAAATATGTCAATGGGTCCATTGATGTGTGCATGAGGCCCTAGGTAGGAGTCAAGACTTGGTGTCCCTTTTCCTTACTAGAGCATACTGTAGAACATTTTCGATAGACATGAACTTGAAAAGGGTATAAATTAATGCTATATATTTACAAATGATCTTAACGCTATATTTTGCAGATTTCTCTCAGTTTTGAGTTTGTTGCAATCTTACAATAAATTTCTAAAATGTGTGCAGTATTTCACAGTCCAAACCAGACTTGTTAATGCAAAAGTTGGCTCATGTACAAAGAAGTAGCATAATAAACTATAGCCCAGATTTATGAAAGTGTATAATATAGAAACTGGTGTAATCTGCAACCAATCACAGCTCACCTTCCATTTTACCTGAGCCTATTTTTTTGGATGGATAGATAGATAGATAGATAGATAGATAGATAGATAGATAGATAGATAGATAGATAGATAGATGTGGGCAGACAGTGTACTGACATTAACATAATTTGTAAGGTTGATCCCGATCTTTCTGGCTGCCCTATCTGTACCCTGTCCTACCAGCGCCATGCAAGGTGCTGCATGTCTTGTGCTGTTCTCCTTTCTTCCTATACAAGTGGTACCCTTGAACTAATATCCATATCATCCACTATGTTTGCAGACTTGGGCTATGTTCAAACTAAGTAAAAACAAAAATATAAAAAGAGAAAAGGCATCCGCTTCTTCTTTTTAAAATGATGTCTGTTATTGCCTAATTTTAACTGAAGCCAATGCACTGCACTGAAGTCATTGGAATAACGGCCGCCCAATGCACACAGGGTATTAAATAATGGACATTGTTAGCACGGATGTGAGAATAATGATCATGACAATTTTTGTGGATATTTTTTGAAAACAACGAATGCTATTTTTTAGTTATTCACACACAGATTTTCTTTTTTCTCTGTCCTTTCACCATCTTTACTATTACATTCAATGGCTTTTCAATTAAAGACACACCAAAAGGGAAATCAGTTTACCTAAACTAGAATAATGTACCAACAGCAGTCATTGTAATGATGGGCACCCAAAACACAATATGGCTAAGTTCACACAATGTCAAAAATAGAGAAAAGGCGTCCGCTTTCACTATTTAAAAAAAAAAAAAACAGTTTTTGCAGCAATTTAACTGACTGCTGTGGCAATGCAATGAAATCAACGGAAAGACGGATGTCCAATGAACACAATGTATTGAATAACGAACATTTTTACCGCAGACATGAAATAAAGAACATGATCATTATTTTTGGATGTCTTTTGCAAATAGCGGACGTTTTTTATTAGTTGCTCACACACAAATTTTCTTTCTCCACCGTTCTTTCTCCGTTTTTACTATTAAATTCAATGGACTTTTCAATTAAGACACACCCAAAGTCCAATTAGTAACCCCAAACTAGAATAATGTACAAACACCACTCATTGCACTAAGGGGAGGCCAGACTGCTAAATGACGTCCGCTATTTTAGACTCAAAATGGCGGACGTAATTTCAAATAGAGCTGAATAAATGTTGTGTGAACATAGCCTATAACTGATGTAATTTTAACCTCAAAATTATGGACGTCATTTAAAAAAAATAAATGAATGGAAAGGAAAAAAAGGATTGTGTGAATGTAACCTTGTTGTTTCGTGCTGGATCTGAGATAGTTTCCTAAAAATCCTCTCTCTTCTCCACCTTGTCATTAAGCTAGCTGCCTCAATTTCCTTAATCTCCATACAGTCCTTCTTCCCCACATCTGCCAGTGAGTGCCTGCTCATTGAGCAAAATCTACTTTCTACTGTATGTCATCAGTACATCTCAATGTTGCCAGTCATTCATTTTAGTAACACAATAATAATATTAAGCATTAACTTTTATTAAAATTTGTTGTAGCATTTATTTAAACCTTACTGTTTACTTCATATATAAAACAATTCTAAATATAGGCTCAACATTGGCTCTATGTAAGTATTCGCTGCATCTATTGTATTCTATCTTCTCAGCTTAGTGTATTATGGATGATCCTGAGCATCGAAAATGACAGCTTACTTTTTTTTAAGGCCAATAACTATGATTTAAGAAATAACTATATATTTAGTTATATGAGCCTGCACTTTTAAAACCACAATTTTGCGCTCTGGGAAATTAGAGTTTTGGAGAAAACATACATTTATGGAGAACTCAACCAGATAAACAAACTACCAGCACTCCTCTGACATTTGCTTAACACGCACGGCAAAAACAAGCAGTAAAATCAAAGTAAAGGTAAATGTTTCATTGGCTTCACAAAAGAACAAATAAAACGTGTTCCGCATGATAATGCTCTTGTTTGTATATCTTACTGAATGTTCAAGAGAGCAAAATGACTGAAACCCTTGCTTAAGTCCATGTTAGTTTCAAAGGAAATGTGAGATTTCCCTATTTTCTATGTTTACACGAGCAAAATAACTCAGAATAATTGTCATAATGTGAAATCCCTACCAAACAATTGGTTGTAATACATTGACATTTTCAGGGGTAATTTGGGGCAGTAGTTATAATTTATAAAATTAGCCATGATATTTGCTTTACAGATAGACCAGAGTAATTGAACTGGACTGGTAATGTGGCCAATAGACATCAGAACTGGCCATATTTATGAGAAATTAGAAGCTTGTTTGTTGATTTACACTTCATAATCTAAAGAGTGGATATTTTTTTATTTACAAATAGGTTATAGAAATACCACCTAATTGTTTTGTAAGCACATCAAAAATTATATTACTAGATAACCTTAAAACCAAGCCATTGCTCTAGGTCATACTGCAGTGGAGATCAGTGCTGCAGTGTGTTATGCCTGAAGGCAAAGTCCATTTGGCTTCCGTAGTTATGAAACTGGAGGCCTCAATGTGGCCCCCAGTTTCCATTGCTATCATGGGGATTCTGCAGTTGCTTTGCAGAACCCCAAAGTTGAAAAAGGGAGATTTCCCCCTAGGTCAGCCTTGCTAGACGGTGCAATTACACTGACTTCAGCATCTATACAATTAATTGTTGCAGCGAGTTCCCGGGCACAGGCACAACTTTTTCATTCAGGGACCTAACTGTACATCCATAAGTGGGAACGCGCCTCAAAAATCAACGTACAGTTATTGCAAGTCTTTAGTCCTAAACCGGGTAATATACATAACTTACCATAAAATATATTATATAAGGATTATAAGAATGACCCATTTCATTGAGCAGAACAATTTAATTATTTGTTTTGTCTTTGACAATGGCGCATGGAAAAGGAGCACTAACTTTTGGGTACACCTTCAGATGGAGGTACTGATTGTTAGGGGTTTAGACTACAGACCACCAAATGAACTGGAGAAACTCTTAACATAATGGGATTGTCTATAGCGGACAACCTCTTTAATCCGAGTTCTGCCATTATAATAGTAGCATTCTCTGAATGGAAAGAGGAGAAAAGCTGAAATGTTGGTGGCCATCATAACAGCTCCCTACCTCTCTTCATTCAAAAAAAATACAGGAGCTATAAACAGTGCCTGTATTTGTTGTGGGCACAAGGGTGAGCAGGTGTAGGAAATTTGATTTTCCAATGGCTGCTCAACCCTATAGTTTAAATTGCTCCAGCTCTGAAGGGCAGTAATTTCTGTTACCAGAGCACATTGTGAAATTGTTGTGAATGCAATTTCTTATTATCCAAGTAAAGACTAAACATAGGAAAACCTTCACTTTAAGGGTGGATTTTTGTTCCAAGAATAATATAATTTGGCTTGCATTGCTGTAACAATATTCTCCTACATTTTGTTCACTACTAATGTAATTGTCTTTATTTGAGATAAATTTGGCTAAAGCCTGTTCATATTTTCCAAATAATCGATCAAAATACACCAAATATAGCTAATGGATGATGGCTGACCAATGCACATAGTGAACTAAATAACAGACTTTTTTGTCTGGAAGGCGAAATAATGATCATGACAATTATTCGCTGATGTCTTATGAAAACCACGGATGTTACTTTTTTAGTTGTTCACACAGTTTTTCTTTTTTTACCATCCTTTCACCGTTTTAATTTTTAAATTCAACTGACTTTTCAATTAAAGACACACCCAAAGGCCAATTAGTCTACCTAATCTAGAATAGTGTACCAACAGCTGTCATTGTAATGATGGGCATCTAAAACACAAAATAATGGACCTCATTTGATTCTCAAAATTATTTAAAAAAAAAATGTAAAAAAAAAAAAAGTAATGTGAATATAGCCTGAGTATTTTAACACAACGTATTTTAGGGTGAAAATACAGCCATTTGTTTAATGATTACAACTGTAAATATTGATCATTATTTATGGCCGTAATAATAAAAACACATTTCTATTATTGCTTTTAAAAAAAATTGTGTGAACATACCCTCAAAGGAGAAGTTTGCTAAAAGCCAGCAGCCTGCAGGGGGAGGGGGGAAATTGCTTTCAAGGAAAAACTTACCTCTCCCCGTGCCCCATGAATATGGACACCGGGGTCGTGATGTGGACACCCCGGAGATCCCGGAACCTGGCAGAGATCCTGGGGCCGCTCTTGCCACTCAATGCAGGCATGGTGAGGGGTAAGTTATTACTTGAAATCAATTTCCTGCTACCCCTACAGACTGCAAGCTTTTAGCAAACGTTGGACTTCTTTAAGGGATTGTACAGTAGAATCATCTTTTACATTTTAAGGCCATGTTCTCATGGCATAAGAGACCGACCGTTCCGTGACGGAGCGGCCGGTCTCTGAAAAGATCATCCCGGCTGGTACTGCAGTACCGACCAGATGATCTTTCACATCACAGAGTTCTGATGCAGGTGCCCCCATCAGAACTCCCCACTACACACTATGAAGCTTGCGGCCGGAGCTGCTCGCTTCATAGTGTGCACTGACATGGGTTTCTACGGCCGCTATTCACTGAATAGCGGCTGCAGAAAACTGACATGTCAGTTCTTTGCGGTGCTGCAATGTGTATATGTGAATAAGCTCCGGCCGGGATCCCATAGAAGGCAAGGCAGTGTATGTTTTCGTACAAAGTCTGACCGTTGGTACCAATTGCAACAGTGACTGTACTTTTATGAAAACATACGTTGTGTAAACATAGCCTAAGGCTATGTTTCCACTGCATAAAAAATTATGCCACAAAATCCTGTTGTGGTAACATAGCTAAAAGCTATAAGTGCTATGATTCTTGATTCTTATATTGGGATAATTCTCTCTTGTTAGATTTGACCAACATACACTTCATACATACATGTATATACACAGACGTCACAGGCATTAATGCTTGTTTGTTTGTTTAGCACTGGTTTTATACACTGTGGGGGTGACTTATCAAAGGGTGTGAGCTATTTGTTTTGAAGTCTAGCTTATAAAGTCAACACAACAACTATGTTGGAAATATAGGCTCAGATTTATCGAAGGGTGTAAAGTATAAACTGGTGTAAACTGCCCACAGCGACCAATCACATCTCAGCTTTCAGCTTTGGTAAAATGACAGAGGATCTGTGATTGGTTGCTGTGAGCAGTTTGAACCAGTGTATATTTTACACCCTTTGATAAATCTCGGCCTGTATGTCCAACATAGTTGCTATGTTGATTTTATAAGCTAGCCTTTAAAACAAATATTTCTACCATTTTTAGTTCCGACATTTTCTTACACAGCAGAACATAAATCCAGGAATTGACCAGCACTGAAATGGAGGTCCTGTATCCAGGCATTGAACTTTCCATCCTTTGAAAGAACGCATTTTATATTTATGATGTAATTATCTGACTTAACAGCGGGACATTCAATTATACATATCTATATGGAAAGAACAGTGGAACCTATATAATATACCCTACTAGTCAACAGAAGGTTCAATTTTCCATATCCAATCGTAAACGGAATGCAGTACTTCCAGTCAATTTCACTGAACAGTATGACAGGAAAAGCCACAAGTATCAAAAATGACAAGTAGAAATGTCAAGAATTCTTGATTCATGACACATAAATGGTATTGCAAAAAAGGGCCCGCTGAATTCATATTATATGTATTTTTTTCAGTTGAAACAGACGCCTTAGGTAAGAGAATATTCTTAATGCGTTTCCATCAATCATTTGAAAAGTTTATCACCAGAAATATAATTTTAAAGTCTCAAGTTTGTTTTGAAAAGTTCCCAGACAAATTCACTTTTGCCTTATAAACGGAAACTGTTTAAATATTCATTAAAAGATACGTCACAATATGTACTTTGTGGGTTTTTTTATCCACATTTATATTGTGAGTCCTGAGCTGCAATGCAGGTTTTTCTTTCAAGTAAGGATGAAAATCAAGTAACAAGTCTCAGCAGTTTTCTTGTAGAGTGAAAATCCTTCCAACAAATAAAATGAATAGAAATGGTTGTTTTTCGAGCCATATATTTGACTGCTTATTTTTTATTTTTTGTTTGTTTATAAAATCTGCTGAACTTTTGTATTTTTCTTCACACTTTTTTTCCCTACTGTTTATTCTAAGATACTTTTCTGTATGTGAAGAAGCAATATATTATTTGTGTTTGTCTCCTGTATAACAGGCGGCATATACATTCATTACATTTTGAAGTGTATTACAATCCCTGTCAATGAAAATATAAATTCTTTCTTATAGTTACAATGCTGCTGCGATAATATATAAGATATTTGTAAATGCTTAAGAGCATGGGAACAACAAGGAACGCATTCTTTCTATTATCTCTAGTTTCTATAAAAGGTCAGATACATAAAAAAATATTCTTTGATCTATTGAGCTATCATCTTTACTAAAAGTATGTAAATTTAATAAGATATGCAGATCTGTAAATCTATGTTTATAAAATTGTAAGATTTCTCCTGCAGACTATAAATATACTGAGACTAGAGATCTGCATATCATCCACCGCAGAGGTAACGGTGAAAATACAGTGAGGTGACAAGCTTCCATGGTTGACATTTCATTAAGCAACAAATCATAGACAAAAGTAGACCCCCTCATCTTCAAAGCTCTCCTGTCACCTGTTACTCCTGGCATGCCTGCTTTGATCTCGTGTTATATGTCTAAAGCGATACTTCTTTACAGCCCTGCCCTATCAACTACTCTCTTTCATATTAAACTTTCTACGCCTAAAGCCTATTCACTCGGTGCAACTAATTTGTTTTTCAAGAGAAGATCCTATAACTAGATTTTACAATCTGTGTACATGTTACAGACAATTTCTTGCATTTTTTTAATTTTTTTTATTTACGATTTTATTATTTTTCATCTTCATGTTGTTTTCATCAGTTTCCTCCTTATGACCACTGATAGGTTTACGCTATGTTCACACACTGCCTTGTTTAGTCATTTGACTGTCGTGTTTTAGGAGGGCTGTTATTTCACCATGGCGGCTGTTATTTGTGTAATCGGGGATGTCATTATGAACAGCCCCCCAACTCACGCTGCCACATTTACTAAGAGACGCAAGCCTCATAAGTAAATCCACCTGGACCTGTGCCTGTGGCATGGCTCAGGAGCAGGTATAGGTTTCTGCATGATTTACGCCTCCTCCCTGCCAATCAGGCGAGCTAAGCTTTCACCATGGAAAAGGCAAAAATCAGCACCTTTTCCATGGCGTATGCAAGGTTTGGATCTGGATTAATATACCTCTATGTTTTATTATCACTAACATGCATCAAAAAGTTTAGCATATAAACTCCATATCCACAGCATAAAATGTATGCTTCAGATTTCATCCTGTAGAAATACCTGTTGTTTGCACCTACCTCTTATTTTACAATGAGGTATAAAAATATGAATTAATGATTGATTTCAATGCAGTTTTGTGCTTTAATCATTAGATTACCAAAGTACTAGATGTTGTCAGATGTGTTGTCAGGGCTGTACTAACAGCTGCTGCTGCCCTAGGCACCAAACCTGAAGTCAACCCATCTTTACTCACCAATTAGCATCATGATTTTCTATTTTCTAAACATCAATATCTGATCAGTCTTAGGCTGCATTCCCACATTAACTGTACGGCACCACATGCAGCCAAAACCAGACCCTCATGTAGTAACCAATAGGCGTATGGCCAATAATCCTGTGACCTGACCAATACCGCCATACTGTGGCTGGATAACACCACCACACCAGACTTGACAAATACCCCATACTGTGACTGGATAACACTGCCATATCAGACCTGACCAATACCACCATTGCCACCATTGCCACTAACCCCCCACCCCACCCCCTTGAAAAGACACCAGATTTACTGGCAAGTCTAAATGGGAGGTTGCAGACTAAAACAAATAAAAAAAAAAGTTGTTTTCTTCCCCCTGTCCCCCTGCAAGCTGCCCTTGGCACCAGACCACGGGTGCCTAGTGGTAAATATGTCCCTGTGTGATGTTTATATGGTTAAACTGGAAATAAAGGGGTTGATCTAGAAAAACAAATCTTCATGGCTGCTGATATTGTAAGAACTCACCCCAAGTCCCAGCAGATGTTGGACCTTTGCTCGGGACAGTTATAGGAGATATAGAGCTAAAGGTTCTGCTTTGTCCCCGCTACTTTTTCACCACATTAGGATCCTGTGCTACATGGTATGTAAACATCTGTAGTGTAAATGGCATATGGCATAGCATAGGGGCCTGTTGCAGATTTTGTTTTAGGGCCTAGTAAGCTAAAGTCACACCTTTGCATAAGTGGTGTACCCTATTTTGGTAACTTTTGCCATGTGATCCCAATGAAAACTAAGCTCTCTGACATACTCTACTCTATATGACACTGCGATAAAAGTACGATTTTATCTTTGGTTACTTTCTGAGCAAATTAATGTATCGGAAATCTTTTCTTATCACCCATCATACAGCTGCTAGACCGCTTTATATCGGTTACAGCCTTCCCCTCCTTTAATCCATGTATGGTATGCTAATATAGACCAACTTTATAGTATTTAGCTAGCCATGGCATTAGATCACATCCCTTCCTCTAGTCTCCTTGGTTGAAGTTTAAGCAATCTCACAACCAAATACCATGCATCATACTCCCCACTTAGGCTATGTCCACACAACGTCAAAAATAGAGAAAAGGCGTCCGATTTCACTGACTGCAATGGCAATGCATTGAAGTCAATGGGAAGACCGACATTCAATACACACAATGCATTGAATAATGGACGTTTTTAACCACGGATGTCAAAATAATGAACATGATCATTATTTTCGGACGTCTTTTGCAAACAGCGGACGTTTTTTATTAGTTGTTCACGCACAGTTTTTCTTTTTCCACCATTCTTTCTCCGTTTTTACTATTAAATTCAATGGACTTTTCAATTAAGCCACATCCAAACTGCAATTAGTAACCCCAAACTAGAATAATGTACAAACGCCAGTCATTACACAAGGGGAGGCCAGACAGCTAAATAAAGTCTGTTATTTTAGACTTGAAATGATGGACGTAATTTAAAACAGAACTGAAAAAATGTTGTGTGAACATAGCCTTATACTGGTACATGGTACTCAAACACTTTTCTTCCTTTTTTCCACCTTTCTATCTCTCCCTTTCCTCCTCCCCCTTTGCTTTTCCCTCTGCCTCCCGATTGCCCTCCTTCACTTATCGGCACTGTTTGTGTATGACCAGATCAAAGAGTCACTTATATTTGTATACTTGTATTTCATGGAGTAATTGTAGTACTATGCTGAAAAAGTTACATATTTGCTATCAAAAATGTTTTTATTGTCAGTATTTTCGAATATTCTCCACATTTCTTGCATGCAATTGCATGATTAATTCTTATACTGTAGGTATGTTTGATAGAATGGAAAGGGTCAGTGGCTTAAGTATATGTAAAAAGGCAAGTCAATGTATCAAAATGATTGGAGTAAGAAGGCAAGGAAAGTTAAGCATATTCCTAAACAATAGTGGCTTATTCACTGCACTAAAAATTAGCTTTCAGTTTGATTAATACTGTTATATGAGGTCATAAATACTTGCAGTACAAAAGGGTAATGTAGTGTGAAGGGTTGTAAAACATGGAGCGCAGCCTGCTAGATCATGACGAGACATTTGCTCCAGCTTTAATATGAGTGGCAATGTTTATAGTCTGTGCAAAGGGTCTGTCAACGATTAAACTGTATTTGTTCATTTATTATACTATTATTTAGTGCTTTTTAACGGCATAACTTTGGATTTCCAAGAACAGTCAATGGAAATAAGCCGAGAAAAGACTCGCAATTCAATTTAATTTCTGCTTTGTGTGGTAAACTAGATAATTGAACATTTTTCCATATTAATCCTTCGGAATAAATATTTATGAATTTCTGAAATTGGCAACGAAGGAAACGTCTACTCTTTCTTGCATCAATTGTAATTCCAATTAAAGCGAAATTGACAGTATTTCTGAAAAAGAATTATGAATTTACACTGGCTGGAGAAAAGCTGGCACAATACAGCATAAATGACTACCCAGCTTGATTTTGGATAATCCGTTGATCTTCTGTCATAGGTCAAGTAATGAAAGCCTGGCATCGAAGAGTGACCTTTTATTTCCATGTTAAAAGTAGCTTTCTACAGTGATGAGACTTTTTTCACAGCACGAAACTGATCTGGCAAGTCCACTCAGCAGTAGGTTGTGTCAACACAACTTCTACAACAAAAGGGGCTTTACATACATGACATGAGCCAACTTCACAGGGAAAAATGATGGAGAGAGTGGTACTTGTTCGCCTTGAGCTGAAGACAGATATTGGAAGATTAAAAGAACTCCAGACAGGATTGATTTGCTAAGAAGGTGCTATTCACTTTGTTCTTGACATTTATTTTGTATGGGGAAGTAACTTTTTCCACATCCCCTGAATAAATCTCTCATACTGAAATATACTATAGTTCTCTGTGTTCAGGGCCAGTGGTGTAAGGTAAATGATAGAACCAGCATATTTAACAAGGCCTGGATTGTACTTCCCTGGCTACAATTTCTGCTATTGTAGATTTTTTTTAAAAAAATACATACTGTATTTACAGTAATTTGACAATATAGAGAACTGAGTAGATAGAACTGATAGACATAAGGATATATAAATCATAAGGAATACGAACTATAACATTATTCACAACTACAGAATCAAATTCAGTATAGTCATAATCAGTGTTAACCTGCAGCTATTGAATTGTATAAGTGTAATAAGAGAAAAATAAGAACACCATTAGACAGTCGAAGGAATCAGAGAAAATGTGACAAGGGTCTTCTTAGGAAAACCCAATTTAGACTATGTTGACTCACTGTATAACATCGGGCCTTATTTTACAGGCCAAACACAAGCATTTATTTTCATATGGCCGGGGTGTGTCTGGAAATAAAGCATTGATTTCCATTTACACCATGGATGCACAGATTAATAGCGGGCGCTGTTTGTGGAACAGAGGCCGTTATTAATTGACATGCTAATTGTTTTGCACGTCCGAACCGAACGACAGCCGGCGTGTGCATAGAACAGGTGGCATTGTATTCATTTCAATGCAATGCCGCCCAGGCTAAAAAAACGGCTGCTGTTCTTTTAAAAATTAATAATATATTGTGTGAACTTACACTTAATATGCCATAGGCCCCATTAAAATCATGTTTTTCTGATATTTCAAAAGGTATACATCAACATATTGGTGAAAAGATACAGTATGACAATGTTTCCCACAGCATACTTGCGGTGTGACCATTTAGTTTAAAGTGACTCTGTACCCACAATCTGACCCCCCCCAACCCCTTGTACCTTCGGATAGCTGCTTTTAATCCAAGATCTGTCCTGGGGTCCGTTCAGCAGGTGATGCAGTTATTGTTCTAAAAAACAACTTTTAAACTGGCAGCCCCATGCCCAATGACCAGGGCTTAGATTGTGTATGCATTAGGCTGGCACAACCTCTCTGTCCCTCCTCCCCGCCTTCCTCATCATTAGAAATGCCCCTGAAACATTTTCTCCTGTCTGAACACTGCACAGGTGCCTTAACGATCCAGCTCATGTTCAGTATTCACATAGCTGACGAATAGTAGGCAATCTGCCCGGATCATTCCTAATGTTGAGGAGGGCGGGTAGGAGGGACAGAGAGGGTGTGCCAGCCTCATGCATACACAATCTAAGCCCTGGCCGTTGGGCATGGGGCTGCAAGTTGAAAAGTTGTTTTTTAGGACAATAACTGCATCACCTGCCGAACGGACCCCAGGACAGATCTTGGATTAAAAGCAGCTTCTGAAGGTAAAAGCATCTGAAGGTACAAGCGGTTTGGGGGGTCAGATTGTGGGTACAGAGTCGCTTTAAGGGATAAATCATAGTCTACTGGTGACTGCATTTGGTCTATTTCCCAAACGTATACTTTTTGGTGCAAGACTCAAAAGCACAGCAGACCATGTTTTTAGTTTCTGTATAAAAAAATGTATGACGTCATGTATCTTGACATATGCCTGTTCCTTGGCCTACCCTTTCCTACCTGATCCCTTGTGAACCATTTGATTTTTCTGTTGACCACCCAGTCTTCCAACCAAGTCCTTACTGTCTGTTTCTCCAACTCTGGTTTTCAGTATCAGCTACTACCTATACTATTACCTCACTTGTGGAATGAACTGGTGTCCATCATGTCCATCTTCTGCATTCTGGGGTGTTATAAAAGGTGAAGACCTAACTTTCAGTTTGGACAACCAATCTTATATTTTATATTATGGAATAATGTGCAGATATTCTTTGAAAACTGTTTATTACCACAATATTTCCTTTACAAATGAAAATAATGATGGAGCAAATAAAATTTGCTGTGGCAGACCAGGTAACATTTACTGCACATATGTCTATGAATACATTTCTGCTTGATTTTTTGCTATTCTTTATTTTTATTACACGCTGCAGCCTTTTTAGTTTATTCCATCTCATCATCAGATTGACAGTATATAATAACATAGTATAGATATATAACATACACACCGTAAGTTTAATGTTTAAAACAATCTAGCCTGTGACAAATATAAAATCTAAGCAACACAAAAGTGAAATCTGCATTACTTTGATTCAAAGCATAACAGCAGGTTACTTGTTAATTTATTGTCCTTCACATGATAGTTTTCATGTTTTTGAATGAGAACATTATGTAAAAGTGGCATAAAATAATTTGTAAGGATGGCAAATAATTCACTGTGTGACAATTGAAAATATGTTGCTAATTTAGAAACAGATGTTAAGTGCATACTTCATCAGCAGCTCTGAAACATTTCTTCTTAGTTTCTTGTTTATGTGGTAAGAATACTGAAAACTTTAAGATGCAGGTGACTGTGCTTTACTGCATGGACTTTTAATCCCCATGGTGTAACAGAGAATAACATTTGCATCAGTTATTTCTTTTGCATTCAACTTTGAATTCAGCAGAATTTAGCAACCATTAGATTTTCACACCTTGAGGCTATGTTCACACTACGTATTTGACCGGCCGTTCCGTGTCTCTGGCCGGGTAACGGAACGGCCGGTCTCAGCCCGGATCATCACAGCTGGTACTTAAGTACCGGCCGAATGATCTTTCCTCCGTGGAGCTCTGATGCAGGCGCATCAGCGCACGCCCAGCGCTTCACTGTGTGAACTGACAGGTCCTTCTGCGGGCGGAATTCATTGAATTCCGTCCGCAAATAATGGACCTGTCAGTTGTTTGCGGCGCCGTATGGGAACCGTCCGGAGCGTATACGATGTGTGTACGCTCCGGCCGGGATCCCATAGCAAATAATGCTATGTTCCACCCTGCAAATCTACGGCTGTAGTTCTGCGGCGAGAACTACGGCCGTAGATTTACGTAGTGTGAACATAGCCTGAATGTTTTAAACCATACACTGTACAAGAATGTATCAGAAATTGCAATTACAAGACAAATGTGGCTTGTACAATTAGTTGCCTCCAATTCTTACCCAAGCTCACCCGTAGTAGAAGGACTGTGGCTTTCTGTTAAGCATTTTGCTGATTTCTGATAGAAATAAAATAAGTACAGAGGTATAAAGAAATGTGAAAGGCCTCTCTCCCAGCCAGCCACCTCTTGCTCTGTACTGATGAAAGGTAAGAATACTGAAACAGGTGTCTACTGATAGGTAGTTTTTCTGTAAGGGATGATTCGGGATTGACTGAGAATATACATGTTTCAGAGCTCTTAAGGGTTAGAGCATTGACTTTCACACACCTTTTTTGGTTGTTTGATGGTCATCTTTTTGGATGTCCGTCATTTTGAGACCAAATATCATCCGATATTTTGCAATGCTGTCCATGATTTCAAAATGATGAACGTTATTTGGCAGACGTCCAAATAGACTGTCGATTGGGCAAAAAAAAGACCTTGTGTGAACCTAGCCTTATAGGGAAGCTACCTCTAAAGGCTATGTTCACACAATGTTTACCAGTGTCTGTTGCATAACAACGGACGCTGTTAAACTGCCAGCTGCCAGGCTGCTTTCAGCGCATTCCTGCAGCCAATACAGAGGTATCGGCAGCAGGAGTGATCTTTTTTTAACTATTGATTTGCGGGCAATCAATGCAATGCTGCCCCTGCATTAAAGAACGGACGCTGATTCCATTGCAATCAGCGGCCATTCATTACTCAAAAATGACATGGTGTGAACTTTAGTTCTTTACTTTCCTTTTTTTTTTTTTTTTTTTTTTCTTGGGAGCACTTCCTGGCCTATAAGACTCCCTAGGCCAGATTTTTGCTCCCAGGGATATTAATTATCTCTTTAGATGTTTATTTTTATTAACATGTACAACTGTTTATTTTTGTATGTAATACTATGTAAATATTGTGACCTTCACACTAAAAGGAATACATAAATGGAAAATATACACCTATGTGGTTCTATTTCTCCAATATCTATGAGTCTAGCTATCTAGCTATCCATTACCAATAGTTGTCATCAATTTAAAGGGTTAGTAGTTTTAATACAAATGGCTAAATAGACTTCACATTGTTCTCATCCATACAGAAGTAACTTATTATACAGTACATTATACCTCCCCGCCCCACACACACACCTGTACAGCAGCAGCCCTGTAAACTAAAATGTGAGGATCTGATTGTAATGCAGCCACTGATACAGAACTATTGCATATGTGTTGTAGTCTTCTAGGAAGATATATTTTTAAAGCTATACAATTCCTTTAACCGTACATGAAAAATGTTGAGTAAATATACAAGAAAGATGATACATTTAGCGGTAATAGAAAACTTTCTGCTCGCTATCAGATACAGTCTATAATCCACAGCTACATCCTAGACGTAGAGGTATCTAGTGTCTGAGCTTTAGAGGAAGGCAGCAGGAAGCTGGTAATACTGGTACTGAATGTATGAATCGGAATTAATATGCATGATATTCCTCCACTTTATACACATTCAATGTACTCATATTTTTCTCAGGACTCATATATATTTGCGCCCTGAACTTTTCTCGATTGCTTTTTTTATCAGGTTTACAAATCAAATCAAATAGGTATATTGCAGAGCTCTGTGATATTATTTTCTCTGCTTATAGCAGAATGTATTGAATTATGCTTTGCTCCTGTAAGGCTGCTGCTATTCTCTTCACATTGAGTGAGAATGACTGTGGGGGCTGTAAATTCACTTGGCTTCCAGCATTACTGGTTAAATCAAGAGCCCTATTCAAGCTTAGAGAAGAGACAGAGCAAGTGTTCATTACACAAATCAATTTGGTCAAAAGTACAGCACAGTGGGTACTCAAGCGTTGCTCACATAATATTGTCAACTTAATCATATAATGCCTAGAAGAAATTCGCATGCTTTTCTCCTTGTGAAGTAGCTTGATTGGTGTATCTGGAGTCGACAAAATAGACTTTTTATGAGTTTTTACTACATGGAAGCAAAGTAGATTCATTCAGAAGTTTGTTATATGGGTCCGGCGTATACATTAGTGGCAAAGCTATCTCTTGGCTGGGCTGCGAAAAGCAGTAGCATAGAGGATAGGGACAGTTATGCTCTGTATAGATGGGAAAAGATCCCGATTGTGACATACAAAGCTAGGGTATATTCTGATCTACAGTAATGAGTCAGGGGTCTACAGGGCAAACAAGATGGAAGATATTTGAAAAAAATATGTGTTTGTTAGCTCTGACTGAACATTGCTAAAGAGCATAGTATTTTACATGGTTTAATGATTCCATGAAAGATACAATGTGAAGAAGCTGTGGTAAAAAGTTTTATCTGGTCCTTCTAAGGACTTGTAAACTCTATGGGGGGAAGTTACTAATACTATCTATTGCTAACCTAAAGGCCCCCATACACGTTATATTTTTCATATTTTTATATAAATGATGTTGGTTGAAATAGGTATCAGGATGAAAAATCAACCTGACCCATTTGTTCTGGGAGAGATAAGCCTCAGCCAGAGCTCTTTGGCTTCAGCTTAACTCTCCCTTCACTATAGAGAACACAAGATCACTCAGCCGTGCTGAACATTCCTGTGTGTGGAGAAGACATTCAGCAGGTGGGAAAGAAAACTGACTAAATGATTGTTTGGCTATCAGTTTTTGAAGGTGTATGGCCAACTTCAGGCTGTGTTTCAACATTTGTGCTTTTGATGCATTTTTGCTGTATTTTTACTTAAATAGAACTAAACTATGGGGGAAATTTATTAAACATGGTGTAAAGTGAAACTGGCTCAGTTGCCCCTAGCAACCAATCAGATTCCACCTTTCATTTTCAAAAAATCTGTGAAGAATGAAAGGTGGAATCTGATTGGTTGCTAGGGGCAACTGAGCCAGTTTCACTTTACACCATGTTTGATAAATCTCCCCATATGTGTCTGGTCTCTGCAATGTGATCATCATCACCAGGTGAAACAGATCATTTATAATAAAAAAGAACTTTTGCCAAATCATGTTTTGCCAGCTGTTGCTTATGAAGCTCTAAGAAATGCATACAGCAGTGAAATCCTTAAGTTTCTTAAATGCGTCTGGTTTTTAAAAACCACATACATTTTTTAAAAATAAGTTTTCACTGCAGTTCTCCGAAAATTAAGAAAGCTAGCCTTACGGTCCTTTACACGGAACGATTTATCGTTCGTTTTTGCACGATAACGATTGAATTTGAACGTTAATCATACGTGTAAACGCAGCGAACGATGAACCGACGAGCGAGAAATTGTTCATTTTGATCTTTCAACATGTTCTCAAATCGTCGTTGATCGTTCGCAAAAAATTCGCTGATCGTTCCGTGTGAACAGTCTTTCAACGATTTAACCAATGTGTGATAGGCTTAAGCGATCGCAAAACGATCGCATAACGTTTTTTCCGGAAGATGTATCGTTTCATCTAAGCGCTGATCGTTATAAAAAAAAACATTGTTCATTCAAAATCGTTAATCGTGCGATTTATCGTTCCGTGTAAAAGTACCATAAGATGGACAGTTTTCAAAAGTGATCTGATGATTACCTTGTGCATCAGTAGAATATCTTTTTTAGGGCTTTTAGAAGAAGAGATTTCTCGACCAGAGGGGCGGCAAATGAGCACCAATCAGTGAGACCAACGCTTGTTTACATGCCACGAGAGATCTGTTCGTGAAGCCCTGGAAACTGACAGCACTGATAGGTATAATGTGCTGTCAGTTTCCAGATCACATGCAGTCTATACTTACCAAGCTACTTGTGATCTGGCCTATTCTGTCCTCCTGCCACAGGCTGTATCTTCAGGCCCCGCCTCCTCTGGCTGTCAATCATTCTGCAAGTTAAACAAAATACAATACTTCCATTTGTAAAACAAAAACAAACAAACAAAAAAGCGGAAAAGACCCAAGCAATATGGACAGACACCTACATTCAATGCATTATTATCTTTATTAGACAAAAAGTTCATCAGGTTATCTCCAAATATAAAGTGAAATGAATGTGAGAATAAACAGAAAAATTCCCACAAATTGGAAATCTTTGTTAAATCATTTCCCAATTATTTCTGTGCTCAGACCTCTTCAAAACACATCATTATTTTTATATTTATTGATTATAGAATAAGAGATGAAAGGACGATGGAAGACCAAGGTAAACATTTAATTATGTAGAAGGCCTAGAAAATCAACTCTAAACCAGGTCACGGTGTTTTCCTGAGCTGATACAGAGAGCATAAATGTGCTGTTAATTGCAAAGAGTCATGGTGTGCATGTAGACCAGTAATTTACACAGGAACTAAAGGGCATGGAAGAGCAGCTAATCATATCGAATGGAGGGACGAATAATTACTATATGACAGCACTGGATTACACTGTGGACTTAACAAACATAATTCACTTGAAGACATTTAAAGGAACCCAGGTTTGACTCTTCCTAATAACACTGCTTATGTAAGTGCATCAATTACTTACCTATTATTAGCGGAAAATAATAATATAACTGAACAACATTTATGCATCAATGTTTAAACTTTTTATATATATATATATATATATATATATATATATATATATATATATTAGTTCCATTTTATGTATTCTCCAGCACTGTTCTATATGATTGTGATATATGGGATGCATATATTATTACACTGATGGAATAATCAGCCTACACTCAGCTGACATGCTATTTAAACTACTCCTCAGGTGTTGACATATTTCATGTGTCACATTTCCTCCTACAAAATCTGCAAAGAATGTGCCTTTTGTGGGCCTTACATTAGATTTAAGGGATTTTCCTGCTAAAACTGGCTTATCCTCAGATCCCGACACCCGTCACCCCAAACTGAACAGCTGTTCAGTTCTGTCTTCTTCTGGCTTTGTCTTTCTGTGCATGCTCGAGCTGTGGCTTTGTCAAACAGCTTATTGGTAAGGGGTTCTAAATGTTGGCATCCCACTGGGCTAATATTAGTGACTACGAGGGTAGTTTGACTAGAAACCCCTGTATGGTTAGATTCATACAGCCAGATACTGGCAATGTTTTAGCATCTTTATTATGTCCTAACATTAATGTTCCCAGGGGTTATTGTGAACTGAACCTGCCTTCACACCTACCGGATCCACAGCCGATCTCACTTCTGCGGATTCAAAGCGAGAACCTCTGCAGATCTGGTACCATTCACCCCTATGATAGCACATATTCGCAGCGGGATTAACATCCCGCTGTGAATATGTGCTTTAACCCCTCGCTGTCCGCAGCCCCGCCGCCGCATTAGCCCATCCTCGGCTGCATCCCCCATCTGCGGCCGCATCCCCCACCGCATCCAGCAGCCTGCATCCCCTATCCCCGGCCGCATCTTGCAGCCCGCTACCGAGAGCATAAAGTACCTGCTCGGCTGCAGTGAGGCTCCCGGCTCCGATCCCGCCAAAACAATGGCCGTAGAATTACTATCATTGTTTAATTTTGATTCCTAGCATGATTATAAATGGGATGAAACAGATCATTTACTTTAAATACTGCGCCCAGCCCGAGAAACCACTCAGAAATTTTTTACATCAAAATCAAGTTTAATTCGGCAGATTTACGTTCGCGACCGCATTGAAATCCACGGCCGTTGTTGCAGTATTACCGGCCGGAAATAATTGACATGTTAATTTTTCACAGGGCCGTATAAACAACGGCCGTTATCTGATACGTAGTGGGAATTCAACAGCCGTAGTTACATTGCATTGCAGTCATTATAGGGAACCTCAAAACAACGGCCGTAGTTTTGCGGCGCGGACAGCGGCCGTTATTTTACGTAGTGTGAACATAGCCTTAATGTAGTATTGTCTTGTTTTAGGTGGCTTGGCTGGATCTTGTCATTGAGCTAAAGTTTTGCCCCTGCAGTAATGTCACCACCTTTGACCAGCCCCACCAGTCTATCATCTTCCAGTCATATACACATATACATATACTGTATATCTTTACTAAGACAATTAGGGAAGAATAAGGTGTGTTTCTAGCATGCTTCCTTGTGCTGAGCAATACCACAGGCAGAGGAGAACACAAAGAATGGATACAATATGTGCTGTACATTTACTGAAAGCAGAGTAATAAGTCTGAACTGAACTGTACGGAAATGTTCTGCAACAACTCTGTGCCGTAAACTGATAAAGAGCTGAGGAAAAGCAATGCATTTGGAGAATTGTACTGAGCAACTGCTCAATTAAAAATAAGAGAGATGACATGGTATGGAACAGGAATACATACCTACAAAACAAATGGATGTTGGTTATTTGAGAACTGGGACAGACACGTAAGCAATGCTGTGTGCTTTTGCAGATTTTTTTTTACTGACATAAAAATACCACTTAACTTAAAGGGGTTATCTAGCATTAGAAAAACATGGCCTCTTTCTTCCAGAGACGGTGCCACTCTCGTCTCCAGTTCAGGCATGTGGTTCGCAGTCAAGCTTCATTCACTTAAATGAAACTTAGTTGCAAAACCTGCACCCAAACTGAAGATGAGTGGCGCTGTCTCTGGAGTAAAGCAGTCATGTTTTTCTAACGCTGGATAACCACTTTAATGGTAATGCAATGATGTTGTTAAAGTGAGAACTGTTCCTGCTTCTAGCTGTTTCCTCACGGCCAGATTCACACTATGTATGACATCGGCCATTCTGAGATATGGCTGTGTCACAGAATGGTTGCTGTCAGTGAAGTTTATCCCGGCCAGTACTGTAGTACTGGCCAGATGAACTTCATTTCTTTTGAATTGAAATTTGGGCACATACTGGTGTGCCCGGGTTCCAAATCACCATAGCCGACAATGTAAAGTGTGGCCGGAGCCGTACTTTGCATGGTCTGCTCTGTCAGTTTTGAGCAGGCCGCTATTCAATGAATAGTGGCCACACAAAACTGACATGTCAGTTTTTTGTGCTACACTCCGGACAGGATTCCTTTGAAATCAATGCAATTTTTTTAAAACTTAATAACGGCCGGTGTTACAATCTGCAACAACGGCCGTTATTAAATGAAATAATATGTTGTGTAAACTTAGCCCAAACTAAAAAATTAAACATGATTCAGTAATGGTTACTCCTGAGACTATTTTCAAACACCATTGAAATGACAACCGTTTTTAGTGAATGACATCCATTTTACGACAAATAACTGCCGTTATGTAATAACAATGGCTGTTGTCATAAAATAACAGCTGTCCAATAAAAACCTCTGTCATTCACACGGTGCGTGAACATTTCCTACATGTGTGAACATGTAGGAAAATCTAATAAAAAGAAGACTGTTGTATACTGAGTTGATATTTTAATGCATTTATGTAGAAAAATGTGTTACATTCTTTTGTTCTTGCAGTAGAATGTAATATTAATTGATTAAAAAACAAACAAAAAAAAGAGCTTTTCTCTTAGGCCTCCTGCACATGTCTGTAGTGGATTTGCAGTCAGCATAATTAGATGTGTTGGCATAGATGGCCAACTGAGTGTTCACCCTATTATATCTTATAAAGACCGTATTATGACATGTCCTTTTTTTTTGCGGTGTTGGCTCCTGCAAATGCACAGACAGCAAAATCCACAGTCATGTGCATTGACCCACAGAATACAATGGGTCTAATACTGTCCACAATTGTGGGTCAGCAATTTCCGACATCATATGGACCATATATTATGGTTGTGTGTAAGGGACCTTAGAATTATGATATTTGATATTAAAATATTACATACATACATCATGTCATGCCAGTATTCTACAAAACAGACAGTTTCATGAGCAAAGCAATTTCATGAACACTTTATATGCTTATGCGTAAGTGATTTTCTTGTCACAGTGGCTGCACGATGACTGGCTGATACTGTAGCCATAGCTCCCCAGACATTGCTCATCAATAATGTTCTAATATAAATACTTGTTTGTCTGGGTTTTTAAATTAGAAAGTTAATCTCAACAGCATACGAGTAGATCTGCAGAGAGTCATGCAGAAAATGAGTGGACATGACCTTTTTGATGAAATGACAAATGATATGTTCCACTTCAAGTAGTACAAAATGCATTGACAGCATAATCACCAGGACACACGTAAGAAACGATTAATCTATACAACGTAGTGTTATACTGAAATCCATTATTACATAAATCAGATGGATGGACTTATTTTAAAAATGTAATACTATTCTGAACATATTTAATGAGTGAAATATACGTAATAAACATTATACATATTGGTATCCAAATTATTGTGCACAAATTGATTTTAGGTTTATTCTTGAGACTATCCCGTTATTTAAAGACATTTCAAAGTAAATACAAGACTAGGGGGAACAACAGCTTTTAGGTCACATAAGTGTACTCTAGTTTTATATCAGCCATAGCTTTAAAATGTGTGAAAAATAACAATATATTGTGTCAGTTGCACATTTTGAGGGGTTAGATGTATTTGGCTGTATTAAGTAAATTAATTGTACCATTAGGGAACATCCCTTTAAGTTTTTTACATGATTGGATCATCGCCACTAGGATGCTGGTGCGGCAGTCCTTTTTTTTAAACCAGCACCCAGTACCCAGGCACCAGCCCGGCATGAAGCACTGTGAGCGGGCCCATCGGCCCCCAGTTTGATGAGAATCAATGGAACCATGTCAGAAAGAATAGTACCTGATAGTAAATTTGCTTCAAGTGCATGTGTGTCGCTTACCTGGGGAAGAGAGGGCACTAGAATGCAGCCTATGGCTGTACCTGTTTTCCAGGCAGTCCTCAAGCTTCATGTTCCTTCACCACCCTCATTCTGATGATCATGCAGATTAGTGCAACCCTGAATTTTCAGCAGGTTTGCTCATCTCTAGCAGTGACCTCTTTCAGCAGGTCACACAACCTGGACCACTGGAAACTGTGGATTGTGGACCACAATAAAGAGTTCAAGATGTTGACAAAATTTCCAAGATCAACTTTCTGTGGGATGTGCTATATAGATTAGACAAATCCATGGAGGCCCTATCTCTAAATGTACATATCATGTTGCCAAGTACCATAGGACATCTGCAATGGCCTGAAGAATTCAAAGCTGTATAGCAGGGGTGGGGAACCTTTTCCCTGTCGAGGGCCATTCGGGCATTAATAAAATCATTTGAGGGCCGCACTCAATGTTATACTGTGCGCGGCAGCGGGGTACCATGGGTGCACAGCACCCGGGGCAAGGCAGAGTATTGTTTCCCTTGTGCCCCTGCTATTATGGATGCCGGTAGCCAGAGTTAACCCACAGTGATGCCCTTGGTAGCTGTAGTTAACCCCTTATTGATGTCCCTGGTAGTCTAGTTAACCCCCCAGTGATGTCCCTGGTAGTCATATTTAACCCACAGTGATGTCCCTGCTAGTCACTGTTAACCCCCCATTCATGACCCTGCTAGTCATAGTTAACCCTCCAGTGATTCCCCCTCTAGTCATAGTTAACCCCCCAGTGGTGTCCTTGCTGGTCATAGTTACCCCCCCCCCAGTGATACCCCTGCTAGTCATAGTTAACCACCCACATCCCACTCACCTTTCCTCTGCTCCCAGGTCCTCTCTTAGTCTGTGCCCGTATTCCCCTGCAGGCGGCGCATGATGAAATGACAGGAGACGGAAGATGGGAATGGAGCTGGCCCAAACATAGGAGGATGCTATGTATGCCAGCTCCTGCCCCACCAGAACAGCGCACATCACAGGAGAGCTCTGGGCCGCATCTGGAGGTCTCAGGGGTCAGATGCGACCCGCGGGCCGGAGGTTCCTCACCTTTGCTGTATAAGTAGCACAAGAGTGCATTCATAATATTAGATTGTTTTACTGATGTAGCTGATCTGGTTTACAAGGCATCTGACATTTTGGAATCTCGTTATAAAATTATGCATCTTACCCTGGAACCTTAAAATATACATCTGAGTTTAATATCATTGGGCCACCAAATGTCCTATGTAAAGTCCTATTATTTTTCTTGCTGTTTCCATCTCTAAATGTCACTTCATGACAAGTGTTTTTACTTTTTTACTTAGATTTATAGGGATCTGTGTTTCCCACATATAGACTCCTGATATTGATGAGATGTTGTGCTGGGGTAGATAGCAGAGCCTAGAGGAAAAAAAGCAAAGCTAAAACTAAGGTTGCATATGGCGTTTGTTTAAAAGCAGAGAGGATGCTTATCTTCAAGGTAGTAAGGACATTATAAATAAAAGAAGTACAGATTGTGAGACTCAAGAGATTGAATTGATGGAAAGTTGTGTTTTCCAATGGAAGTCATGTTTAAGTAAGTAGGAAAACTCTAATCACATTTTCTTGGAAAGTTATGCAATTGCATTTGCTGTATATACATGTTTTTATTGGAGACCTATTTCTGCTATGTGGAATAACTTATAGATTCCTTATCTCTTAGACCTTCCTTGAGTTAGGCCACTAGCACAGCCATAACATAAAAGTCTTTGTGGTATCTCTGTCAGAGGTAGTAACATTTGGTAGGAGGTAGACACATATATAGAGCAGCTACACGAATAAACTATATGTCTATGTTCACACAATGTTTTTTTCAGCTCCATTTAAAATGACGTCAGTCATTTTGAGTCTGAAATAACAGACGTCATTTCGCTGTCTAGCCTTCCCTTAGTGCAATGACGGCTGCTGGTACATTATTATAGTTTAGGATGAATATTTGGCCTCTGGGTGTGGCTCAATTGAAAAGTCTTTTGAATTTAATAGTAAGGACTGAGAAAGGACAGTGACAAAAGAAAAACTGTGTAAACAACTAATAAAAAATGTCCGCTGTTTGCAAAAGACGTCCGAAAATAATTGTCATGGTCATTATTTTGACGTCCAGAGTGATAGCGTCTGTTATTCAGTACATTGTGAGCATTGGACGTCCGTCTTTCCATTGACTTCAATGCATTGCATTGCAGTCACGTAAATCGCGGCAATAACGAACGTTTTTTTAAATAGCAAAAGCGGACACCTGTTCTCTGTTTTTGACAGTGTAATTAGCCTATATGTGCATTTAATATTTATGATGGTTAATATAACCTTAAAGAGGCTAATAAGGGAAACATGAGCACCTTGCATAATAATGTTAAACATAATCTTATGGCTATGTCCACACAACACCTTTTTTAACTGTTTTACGGGCGCCTCTTTTCCTCGTTTCTACCATGTTATCGTGATTATGTTACATTTTCATGTGGGATTATTTGCACTATAAATCGCTGCCTTCTATTGTGTTTGTGTGAACATAGCCTATAACTGAGATCTTTTATTACATTACTATTTTATATTACACTATGGCTTACAATATTACTTTGCATGTTGAGCCAGCTGGTAATTGTTGGCAAATATTGATAAAAGAAAATCTCTGAAATGTAAAATATGAGTTTGCCCTGTTATTATATCAGATCAGAGTTACAGTTCCATAAAATATTGAAGAAAATAATAACAAAACTGATATTGTCTGAAGCTGGCGCACTCTCAAAAGTAAAGCTTGTTACTGTATGTAATTTTATAATTGTGTAATTTAGCACTTATGTAAATGTTTCTAATCTCTTAGAAAGATAAATTGTGCTTCTTACGAAGCTGTGCATGATCTCACCAATGGATTATTGCCAAATTGAAAGATGGAAGGAAACTCAAAGATGGAATATTATGGAAATAAATGTTAAATATTGTATGTGTGTTGACTTTAGTGCAGTCGTAACTAATGTTGTAATGCACTGATTATAGTCTGTTTGTTATCAAATATATAATTGAAGTTTATAAATGTATTTTACTTCAGTCACCGATAATTAAAGTGTACCTGTGGTTAGAGATGAGCGAAGCAGATAAAAATTCATTTTGCAAGGCTCACAAATTTTGGGTTGAATTTGCAAATATTTGAGAGTCTCATGCAAACGAATGTCATTAAAACAGCCAAACTAAAGTAGCTACAATAGTGGCACTATTACAGAGTTACTTTTTTTCTTTAACAGATGTTCTTGTAACAATTAAAAAAATAGTCAATCAATCAGCCAATCATTCAATTTTCCGCCTTGGACAGTATTGGGCCTTGGTGGATCAGCAGCATAATATCAATTTTCTCCCAGGAAAATTGCTAGGTGCCGGTCCAATGATTTAGAAGCCACATCTGCTGTGGCCACCAGCTAGAGATACTTAATCACTAGTTACTGGTTGGACAATATTCAATTCTTGACCAAATCAGACAAAACATTCTGTTGGTACATAAATCACTGTGAAAAATCATTTTGAACATAGTATGACCAAGGAAGTTGTGCTTCAAATAATTCTAGAATAAAATGGATATATGAATGGGTAGATGGATGTGTACAGTAAGTGGACAGATATGCTTAGAAAATCATGAACATACCATTGATAAAACCTCAAACAGCCAATAAAAAAACATTGGAGAAATACATTTTACTCTGTTTTTACAGGATGATCCATCAGACTTCAAAGAAACATAAAAATGTAAAATTGTTACGCTTTTATTTTATGAGGAAATTGAAATATTGCCATATGTTTAGTAAGTTTATAATAATTATATGTTTTATGTTTTTTCATTACAGCAAACAGATGAGTCAGCACAGACTGATGGACAACAACAGACACAGTCTTCTGAAAACACAGAAAACAAAACACAGCCGAAGAGACTCCATGTTTCAAATATTCCTTTCAGATTTAGAGATCCAGACCTTAGACAAATGTTTGGGGTAAGTAAAAATTAAAATAAATTAATTAAAGAAATATATCTCTATAAAGAATATTTCAGTAATGAGTGCATTAAGAATACTGTTATTTGAATAAGCAATCCTGCCATAAGGTAGGTCAACCAATAAAAAACCAACAACTGGAGATGTAGGAACAGTGCCTTAAAGACGAGCTTCACTGCTCTAGACAATCTTGGTCTATTATATTACTTTGTTGTTACTTTAATCAGCATTTAAAGCAGAAAAAGTAAATCAATGTGTCCCCCATGATCATACCACTTCAGGATTCATCAAGAAACAGGCCTATACATAGCCTTTAACTTGTTAGTGTAGAGGTGATGTATTATAGCAGTTGACTGATGGAATTTTACACGTGCACATAAGGTTGACAACTACTTCTAAATCAATGCTTGAAGATTTCATTAGCTACAAGATTAAATCTCCTGGATGTCCTAGAAAATCCAGCTATGTGCTATCTAGATTTAATTCCAATAGACTCCAAGTCAGTTCAGTAAAGCTTAGGATAATTGTAAAGGCTTGACAATCCCTTCACATTTCAGGCTTATAAGGTTACTTCTCAATTGCCAATTTTCCAGTTTATTTAAGATAATTAAAAAGGGGTGTTGACTTTGTTTGGAAGTAGTTGGTGCAAAGTCACAAACATTTCATTCCTAATGGCCAAGACTTTCCCTTACCTTTGGGATGCTCTTCAATATGTTCACTTGCAGTATCACAGAAAACCACAAATACTACATTGCAATACATCAATGAGTTTTGTAAATTTAGCCTTCAGTTTGCTGTGTATATATTGATCGCTACCATGTTTTTTTTTTCTTTCTCCAATGTAATTGTCCATTCTTCATGGTCATTAAGAAATTGTTTTTCCAGTTTTATGTTTGTCAATGTAAAAGAGACCAAGAAACCGCAAGGTAAATATATTGTAAAGAAAATCAATAGTAAAATAGTAATCTACTCTAAATTTATAAAACACACTACCACAATATTTATAGATATGAGACTGGTCAGGTAAAAGCAGAGTCAATTTATTAGATGACTACATCCATATGTTTATTAAAAAAAATGTTTATATTCTTTGAAAGCCATGGTAAAAAATTACCATTACATCATATTAAACCAATTTAAAGGAAAAGTCCAGAGAAGTCCACCCCACACATCTCTGGTAGTCGGGTCCTGACATCACCATTTTACCCAGGAAGTGAAGCCTTGATGCAGTAGTAAGTGCAGGAAAAAAAGCACTTTATAAGCATTTCCCGTAATAAGTGTATATTGGTGATTTGTATAACTTTTGGGGGACAATACAATACTTTAATTTAAAAATTTTACCATACGTCTCCTTTAACCCCTAGACTACCTAGGACGTACCAGTACATCCTAGAAGTCTGTGTCCGGTACCAGTACGTCCTGAGCTATGAAGCGCGCTCTGGAGCGGAGCGCGCTTCATAGCAGGTGGGGGCCGGCTGCAATTAGCAGGGGGCACCTCACTGTTAATGACACGCTGCAGCGATCGTGCTGCAGCGTGATGTTAACTCCTTAAACGCCGCGGCGTTTAAGTGTAAGTGACAGGGGGAGTCCCCTGTCACTTACCGATCGGGTCCCCCACACTGTGACTGCGGGGGTCTCGATCATTAAAATGGACCGCCGGAGGTCTCTTACCTGCCTCCGTGCGGTCCAATCGGCAATCTGTTCACTAAGCCTGCACAGGTAGGCTCAGTGAGCAGAGCGCCGATAACACTGATCAATGCTATGCCTATGGCATAGCAATGATCAGTGTAGAAAATGAAACTAAAGTATGTACAAGTCCCCCAAAGGGACTTAAAATGTATAAAAAAAAGTTAAAATCACTAACACACTACCCCAAAACCCCTCCCCCAATAAAAGTTTAAATCACCCCCCTTTCCCAATATATAAATAAAACATATATAAAAAAAAAACATATAATATGCATAATTGTCCGATCTATTAAAATATAACAAGCGTCGTTGCGAACGGCGTACATAAAAAGAGGGGGAAAAGTGCGCAGATTACCGATTTTATGTTACATTATATATAAAAAAAGAATAATAAAAAGTGATCAAAACGCACGATCTTCACAAATATGGTATTAATAAAAACTAGAGATCATGGTGGAAAATATGACACCACATACAGCCCCATAGGTGAAAAAATAAAACCGTTATAAGTGTCAAAATAGGCCTATTTTATTAATAATTGCCAAAAAAAAGGATTTCATTAAAAAAAATATACATATAACATTAGAGAATCTGTGTAAACCTGCATATGGTTGTGTTCGATCTGACCTATAGAGTAATAGTATCATGTCGCTTTTACCATATAGTGCATTACGTAGACACAGGAACCCCCAAACGTTACCATATTGCATTTTTTTACCATTTTACCTATTTATATCTTCATAAATAATATATTTGGGATTCCGTCATACATGTTATGGTAAACAAAGTACAACTATTCCTGTAACAAACAAGCCATTACATGGCCTTGTAGATAGAAAACTGAAAGTGCTAGAGCTCTTAGAAGGGGAGGAGGGAAAAACGAAAGCGCAAAGATCAGGGCGAAGGATCTGGGTGTACTTGTAGATAATAGACTACAGAACAGCACACAATGTCAGTCAGCTGCTTCTAAGGCCAGCAGGATATTGTCATGCATTAAAACAGGCATGGACTCACGGGACAGGGATATAATATTACCGCTTTATAAAGCTTTGGTGCGGCCCCATCTGGAGTATGCTGTCCAGTTTTGGAACCCGATTCATAAAAAGGATGTTCTAGAGCTGGAGAGGGTACAAAGACGGGCAACTAAACTAATAAGGGGAATGGAGCATCTTAGTTATGAGGAGAGATTAAAAGAATTACATTTGTTTAGTCTGGAGAAGAGACGTTTAAGGGGAGATATGATTAACTTATTTAAATATATAAATGGCCCCTACAAGAGATATGGGGAAAAGATGTTCCAGGTAAAATCCCCTCAAAGGACAAGGGGGCACTGCCTCCGCCTGGAGAAAAAAAGGTTCAATCTCCGGAGGCGACAAGCCTTCTTTACCATGAGAACTGTGAATCTGTGGAACAGTCTACCACAGGATCTGGTCACAGCAAAAACAGTAGAGGGCTTCAAAACCGGCCTAGACAAGTTCTTAGAGCAAAATAATATAAATGCATATGTATAGAACCTATCGCCCCTCCCCCTTCCCTGTATCCATCCCCTCCTTGGTTGAACTTGATGGACATGTGTCTTTTTTCAACCGTATTAACTATGTAACTATGTAACTATGTAACTATGTAAAATTAGCGCAGTCCACTGGGTCATTGTGGGCCTGGTCCTCAAAGGGTTAAAGGAGAAGCTACCAGAAACTACCCTAATTATTAGGGCTTAAGGCAGAATAAAAGTGATGATGGGTTCTCTATAAGCATCTGTGCAGCTATGTTACTTGTATACAGTATACTAATCCCAATGCATGATAATATCCCAAAGAACAACAATTGACTTATTTCCAGCTGCACATTGTAAGAATTCTGTTTTTAGGTCTTAAAGGCACTCTGTACCCACAATCTGACCCCCCAAACCACTTGTACCTTCGGATAGCTGCTTTTAATCCAAGATCTGTCCTGGGGTCCGCTTGGCAGGTCATGCAGTTATTGTCCTAAAAAAATACTTTTAAACTTGAAGCCCCGTGCCAAACGGGAGTATCTGTACCATAACTTTGCACAACCTCTCTGTCCCTCCTCCCCACCCTCTTCATCATTAGGAATGCTCCAGGCAGATTGCCTCCTATTCCCCACCTGTTGCAGCCTGGCAAATGGACTGGATTTTTAAGGACCTGTGCAATGTTCAGCTTGGAGAAAATGTTTCAGATGCATTCCTAATGCTGAAGAGGATGGGGAGGAGGGACGGAGGGGTGGTGCAAAGTTAGGGCACAGATACTCCCGTTTGGCACAGGCTTCAAATTTAAAAGTATTTTTTTAGGACAATAACTGCATCACCTGCCGAACGGACCACAGGACAGATCTTGGATTAAAAGCAGCTATCCGAAGGTAAAAGTGGTTTGGGGGGGTCAGATTGTGGGTACAGAGTCGCTTTAATAATAAATAACTTTTGACAATAAGCGTTCTGTTATTCTGCATAAGAAAATATGAAAAGTTCTACAGTGACGAAGAATCAGACAAAAGCCTTCAATGCCAATATGTAATATTTAAAAAAAATATATATATATTACGCTAGATTAAAAAAAATATAATAATAATAGTAAGATACACCCATGTAGAACCTAGTAGACCACCAGGTCAACAAAATATAGAGATTTCTATTTTTAAAAGTTATACTACTGCTTAAAAATCGTCCTACCACTGTGAAAAGACCACCCAATGCTATGCATCTAAGAGTGTGTGTAGGTATTAAGAAACCATTTTTTGAGTAACAGAATAGAAGAACAGTGAATCAGAACAGTGAATTTAAACATCTGATATGTTAAATGAGGTCCATTGGGTTGATAAGTCTAAATGTGAGGCCTTTGGATGCTATAGAAGGCTAAATGTATATGAAAATGAGGTAGTAAAATACTCCTGTTTCATTATTTCTACATTTACCAGTCAAGCATTATGGAGAATCAGTAAAAGTTTGAGAATATATAACATCTGGTACTTAACATTTGTTTTCATAAAATACCCTCTAGAAATTCAACAAAAATTTAGCATTACCACAAAGAAACCTCTAGTGGTCTCTGAACTATTGGGGGAGCTCAGACCTTTATCATTTATCAATTTCTGTGGGATTACTTAGAGTACAGAAAGTAGACATTTGAAAAGAAGCTAAGAAAGCAAAGGAGATTCTGAAATTGTGAGAATGTAATAAAAATACTATATATTTTAGCTTTTGTATCATTTTTTATTTATTATTTACCTTATTTTACCTTACTTTATGGAGCTAATACATGAATACGAGTTTAGGCACATTGAGGGTGATTTCTCAAACTAGTGCAGAGTAGAATTGTCTTAGTTGCCCCTAGCAACCAATCAGATTCCACCTTTTATTTTCCAAAGAGTCTGTGAGGAATGAAAAGTGGAATCTGATTGGTTGCTAGGGGCAACTAAGACAATTCTACTTTACGCCTGTTTGATAAATCTCCCCCATTGAGTTTAGGCATCACTCTTGGTAGATACATCATATCCCTTAGACATCTTCAATTGTGTGCCTATATGGTTGAATATGTCTGCCATCGATGTCTAGTTAAAAACTCCTTGGTATACTTTTTTTTAAAGTTTAGTTGACTGTGGTTTTCAGTATAAATAAAGCAAGTAATTTGGTTTTCAACTCAATGATTGCTTTTACTTTAATATATGTACAGTATACACATATGTTATCTCTCATTTAAAAGAAAGGAGAAAATAATGGGATCCATATAGTCGCTTGTGTACCTATCAGTAACTTACCTATTCCTGTGAAAAATAATTTGTAATCACTTCCTGCTGAGAACTCAGATCCATTTAGACTAATGATAGCACAATAATTAGTTTGTTGAAAAGGAACACATCTAAACTTACTGCACTGATGACTAAATAATGTCTGCTGGTAATAAGGTCATTTGCCAAGGGATAGAAACACTACAAGCTATTTTCTTGCAGTAAAAATAACAATAACAGATTAAAGATTTTAACATCTGAAACTGTCAGCGTTTTCATTGATCATTTTTGTATATAGGCAAGAATTTCTATAAATATTTTTGGGGAAAAAAAGTTCTCCATTTTTTTTTTAAAGGTTCCCTTTGTGCATGTCGCCTGATTGTTGCCTTTTAAAAGAAAGGGATTATTGACTAAATGGGCTAATAATCGGCCAAATACGGCCTATAATCGCTTGGTGTAAAAGGACTTTAAGGCTAGAATAGGGTACATTAGCTAATACATGACAAAGACCTTCTAAAGGCTCTTTTATATAGGCCGATTATTGCTAATAAGTGTTTCTAGGAATGCTCATTCAGTTGACAATGTAAAAGTGACAGAGATTAGCCAATGAGCAAGAAAACAACTGCTGGTCATATGATTTGAAATTTTGTATGGCGTTTAAATTTATTGTTACTGCCACACATCTCTCTGGGTAAAAAATATATGAGTGGTGGATAACAATTAATGTTAATGGCAGCCCAAATGATGTACTTATCGTTCATGTGCCCCGGCGGTATGATTAGTTATGCCTTGTAAAGGCAATTCAAGCAAGCACCAATCCCACTGATCAGCACTTGTTTGCAGCTACGGAGAACCGCATATTGCTCCATATTAAAGGAGCCTTTTTTATGAGGATCATAAATGTGTATCAGAACAAGCCACATTTGGTTTTGTTTTTTAGTTCATTTTACTGCCGTTTGGTCTATTTTCTATAAGTTTGCAAACTGTTCAAGAAATCACAATTTACATAAAATCTAGAGAGTTTCTGATTAGATAGAGTGTAGACCTCAAAATAATTTCTCACATTGTTATAGTTGACTTTTCCTGTGTGGCTATGTCCATGGACTTTTATAGTAAAAATACTCAAAGGATGGTGAAAAACAGTTTGAACAACTAAAAAATTTGTCCAAAAGAAATTATTTTGACATCCGTGCAGAAAAAGTCTGTTATTTAATACACTGCGTCCGTCATTTCATTGACTTTTATGATTGTAATGCATTAAATCAGGGCAATAAAGGACGTCTTTTCTGTTTTTTTAAACATAGTGTGAACATATCCTTTTTTTCCCCCATTGATTATATCTATTGTTTCTTTTTTTGTCTCCTGCAGCAATTTGGTAAAATCTTAGATGTTGAAATAATTTTTAATGAGCGGGGATCAAAGGTAAGCTATTATATTTCATATTTATATTGTTAATTTTTTACTGTAAATTCATTTATTTTTAAATGTTTTTAACTTAAAAAGAATCATGACATCTATCTATCTATCTATCTATCTATCTATCTATCTATCTATCTATCCCCTAATCTGTTATTTGTTCATTGATGTGGTGAAGTGTTCCTATGGAGTCTTACTTCCAAACATATTGGGGGAAATTTGAAATAAAAGGGGTTATCCAGCGCTAAAAAAAAACATGGCCACTTTCCCCCTACGGTTGTCTCCAGTTTCGGTGGGGTTTTGAAACTCAGTTCTATTGAAGTAAATGGAGCTTAATTGCAAACTGCACCTGAACTAGTGACAACAGTAGGGGGAAAAGTGACCATGTTTTTGTAGCGCTGGATAACCCCTTAAAGCCCCTCCCCCATGCAGTCTGCTGGATTTACTAATCAACGCATGCCTCTTAGTAAATCTAATGGTGCAGAAATCTACACCTGCTAGAGGCCTACATATAAATCAGGCTCTAGAGAAGGCCATGTTCATCCACACCTTGCCAAGTCCCCTTCCAGCCCATTAGGTGAGTGGGTCTTGCGACATGAAATAGGCAAAGATTTGTACGCAAACTAAAAATCTGTGCCTTTCCCATAGTTTATGGCAAGAGCACAGTGATAAATCTGACCTATTCAGTTATTATATAGTTTTATAACCTCTGGTGCCCTGATATTAATTATGATTTTATTTTCTTGCAGTGACCCTCCTTTCCAAGATGTATTTTTATTGTTTAGTTGACTTTCTGTATTTATTGCAAAATGGGGGATGAAAGCTGAATTAATGGGGTGTCATTAGGAGCTTCACAGTCAAACATAATTTATGCCCCCTCAGCTTCCTAATCACACCTCCAGTATTCACCCAACAATAATGTTCCTATCCATCTGACAACCCCATGTCAAGAATCTAAAAATAAAGTAATAAGGATGAGCTACACCTTGCTGATGTATACGGAGAACCACCCACTTCAATTGCACTACTGTCCCAGCGCTAAGAGAAAAATAATAGTAAAAATAGAAAAAAGTAGTAGGCTCTCTAGAAGAGGGTGAAGTGATTTATACAAAATAGTAAATAGTATAGAATGTGTATTTTAATTGTGGCAATATGGGCCATGCAAAAAAGATCTGAGTAATCAATAGACAATTAATATGACATAAAAATGTATGAATAGTTATTCCGTGTCTATAGGTACACTTCTATATAGAACATAAATAATTCAGTACCACAATAATCCAAATGTAGCTACAATATACTTAGTATGTAAAAAATATATGATAAAATGTAAAATATAAATGAATTTAATATAGGTGAAAAAATATATAAAAATATAAAAAATAAAAAAGATAAAGAAAAAATGAAAAAATGAAAAAAATGTGCAATATAAAATATAAAATATCAATATGAGCCCAGTGGTATTTGACTGCGCCGGGCCCAGCGCAGTCACTCCACCTGAATAGATAAACAAATGATCCCGGATCTCTATGCCGAGTACTAGTTCATATCGGCAGTACAACGTTCACGTAATCTCCACTATGGAATGCTAGATATAGTCTATCTTGCGAGTCCCATATATTGTAGGTTAATGCAATATAGATGTCTCAGAGAGGCTCCGTAGTCATAGATTGTGGTGGTACGAGCCGTAATCTTTATAATCTTTTAGATGTTATTATAAGCATATAGGGTAAGTTGGAACTAAAATAATGGTGGTGGAAAAATCCACCTCTCACCCTTCTGAGGACGGCTCTCACGGACCAATGTAGTGCTGTTGTAGTGACCTGACCATGGATGGACTTGGTCTCTCTGGGGTCTGTGCTCCTGTGCTCTAAGTTGGCACGATGTGCTGTCTTGTGTGGAGTATCCTCCGGGCCGTTACGGCGTCTGCTGGTCAGTGAGCACGCGCTCTTTCGAAATGTAATTTGAAATGGATGCCGTGGAGAGTGCGGCTCCAATTCAGGATCTCTTAAGCAAACTTGAGTATAGGTTAATGGCTCTGTTATCCTTTGTTCTTTAGGACGCGTTTCAGGAGGGCTACTTGCTCCTTTCTTCAGCAAAGAATTTTGGATTTTTTCACCTATATTAAATTCATTTATATTTTACATTTTATCATATATTTTTTACATACTAAGTATATTGTAGCTACATTTGGATTATTGTGGTACTGAATTATTTATGTTCTATATAGAAGTGTACCTATAGACACGGAATAACTATTCATACATTTTTATGTCATATTAAATGTCTATTGATTACTTGGATCTTTTTTGCATGGCCCATATTGCCACAATTAAAATACACATTCTATACTATTTACTATTTTGTATAAATCACTTCACCCTCTTCTAGAGAGCCTACTACTTTTTCCTAAGAATCTAAAAATAACTGGAATCACAACACTGAAAGTTACAAAATTATATATCTTCAGTTAAAGAGATTATCCACATGGACTAGTGATACAATGTGAGCTAAAAGCAGTTTATGAGTCCCAAAATACAGACTATGGGGGAGATTTATCCAAATAGTGTAAAGTAGAATTGTCTTAATTGCCACAAACAGATTCCACCTTTTATTTTCAAAGAATCTGTGATGAATGAAAAGCAGAATCTGATTGGTTGCTAGGGGCAACTAAGACAATTCTACTCTATACCATGTTTGATAAATCTCCCCCTATGTTCACACACCATCATGACAGCCATTTTATTTAGACAACCATCAATTAACAGCAAATAACGGCCATTATTTTATAATAATGGCAATTATTATTACAAATTTTTGTAGTGTGTGAACATAGCCTAATACTCCTTGATCCATAACATAGCCATGTGGATAAGGCTTGAGTGTTACTTTATATAACTGTAATCAATGTGTAGCAAACCACAGTAATGACATGCGGTATGTAGGCAAAATATTGTATCTGAAATAACATAAATTAAACCTCCTTCTATTTCACTCTCTACAATATTTATATTTTTTTGTGATTATTTGTTTGGTGTGTAAAATATGCAGTATTAGTAGATAAGAGGTTATGGACTGTGAGCTTAAAATAGAATTACTGCTTTCTTTATAGAGATAATCAAGGGTTTTACATTTTTTCCCTTATCCCCTAGTGATAATTACATTTCTCATCACAGAAAATGAGTTCATGTTTGTGGAATAAAAAAGAAAATAATAACATTTGCTGGAATAGGTATTTTCCTGTTATTGAAGTGAAAGTTGGTAATATAATCTAATATGCTCTCAAGCAATTACCCTGTGTATTGCTCCAATTTACTCTGGTGCAGGGTTTTTCTATCAAGAAAAAGAATCTCTTTACTCCAAGCCTTTGAATACATAATGTGATTTGTATATATTTTTGTTACTGATAAATGTTATACTCTAGCTATTCTGAGCAAATTATTTTCCCATAGCTGTGTAGAGGGGACTTGAGAAAGAGAAATGTGCAACGGTCCTTGTGGCTAATAATAATAAGGAAAAAAGTGTGTGTGTACGAGTATATATAGATAGATAAGCAGTAGGAAAGGAAAAACGCAATCACCAGAAGATAAAATGTAATCCTTTATTTCATCTTATAACATAGCATTACAGCTACTCTCCTTAAGAAGTCAAGGAACAGCTGTTTTGCACTACATGTGTTTCATTACCGCCCCATGAGGGCCATAATGAAATGCATCTAGTGATCTTACCTAAGGTCTTGAAGAGGTACTTGCAATGCTATCTTTTACAAAGTATGAAATAAAGGATTGCTTTTTATCTACGGGTGAGAGCTATGATCTTCTTGTCTTACAGCTGAATATATCACTACTTGTTGTGTGCACTGTGCACCGTTGCTCTACTTGTCCAAAACCTGGGTTGTAGAGTGGGTCTACTTTGTGATACAATCTTTATAGTACAAGTGATTGATGGTCTGACAATATCAAAAGCAGGACATTTTTATTATTATTATTTTTTTAGAAGGTTATCCCTGTTCAGATTTTATATTCTTTGTTGATTCTACCATATATTATTGCCAATCGTCTTTGAAAGATACAAAGCTTGCAAATTAAAAACCTTTAAGGGTACGTTCACACTTAACGGATCCGCAGCGTATTTTCTGCTGCGGATCCGCAGCGGATCCGTAGCAGATCCCCAGCAGATTTCATTTAAATAACTGAACACAGCATCAAATCTGCACCATCAAATCTGCTGCGGATCTGCTGCTGATCTGCTGCGGATCCTGTAGGTGTGAACGCACCCTAAAAGATGTACCTATCAAAATGGATGGGCAATATGCAAGTGTAGTAGAATTGACATAGAACACTCACAGTTTTTAGTGTAACCTAGAGACTTATCTCTTCAGGCTTATAATGTTCCATACATTTTGTTTCCCCCCTTAACTTCTACTTTATACCTTCCATGGTTCCATGCACTTTTTGGCCATTTCCCCACATTGTATGATGGCAGCCGTTCCATGACCTAGCCGGGTCACAGAATGGCTGGTGTAAGAAAAGATCATCCTGGCCGGTACTGCGCCCGTGTGTGCCCGCATCCGATTCCTCCGCTGCTCACAATGGTTGAACTGTGTGTGTGAACTGGCAGGGTTTTCTGCGTCTGCTATTCAATGAAAAGTGACCGCAGAAAACTGACATGTCAGTTTCTTGCGGGGCCGCTAGGGATCCTGGCTGAAGTGTATACCATGTGTATACACTCCGGCCGGGATTCCTTAGAAGGCAGCACTACGTAAGTTCCGTAGTAACAACAGCAGTGATTACTACGGAACTTACTTAGTGGAAACATGGCCTTTACCTGTACTACTGAGAGATTGGCAGGTCACTGGCTCACCCAACACTTATAGGCACTTTCTTATTTAATGTACAATGGCTGGACAATCTGCAAGAAACACTGCCTCTTGTGTCAACCATAAATCATTTGGATGGTCCCTTTAAGGGGGTTCAACAATTCAAGTAGTAATAGAAAGTAAGTAATTGATGAACACTGGTTGGCCATGGCATGTACATGTGCAGACATTGAGTTACTTCCCTGATTTCTTTTAAACCTCCATGATTTCTGCCTGCTTTACAAACTAATATATAGCTACTGCACAAAGCACTTCATTCAGCCACCACTGATGGAGAATGTGCTAATATTTTATAATTATATATGTCTCTAGTTTTTGCTGCTGGCATCTTTTTTTATTGAATCTGTGTAACTAAGCAGCACAGCACATCTATAAATTTCCCAGAATGAACCTTCAGTCAAGTTGGTATCCTTGTGGATATGTAGATACATTGTAACCATTTCATGAACACACAGTCCCTGTCAGAAAGCATTTTCAGATTTTGAATTTGAACAAAGGGGTAACGCTTTCTGTCTCTAATTCTTTCAGTTTACCAAATATATACTTACACTTTGATATACTGTTTATGCAGATGTCTCCTTCTTAACCTTCCCTCATTTTTCAACACAGAATATATGCTATAAGATGAGTAGCTTCCACAATACTCTGTTGGGATATGGAAATACTATAGGGGAAATTTATTAAGACAAGTATGAGCATGGCATCCCTAAATAAAGACCAAGCCCTCAAAATACGGCCATATTTTCACCTTAGCATTCGCACAGCCTAGTTGTTTAATTATTGATTATTAATTCTAAAATAATGTATGCCTGCCATATGTGTCTGTCATTTTGTCTGCAGTTTGTGCCCTAATAATGTTTACATGTCCTGAATTGCGAGCTAATACGTGACAAGAATTCTTCTCAAGCTTTAATTGTCTAACTTTCTTGTGGCTATTATTTCTCCTTGTTTTTCCACTAAGTGATTGTTTTATCAGAGTCTGTCTACATTTCCACAGTGGTAGTAAATGGTTATGTCAGGTTCATTTATCCATGTGGTATTTTGGTAACCTTTTAAAGTTCTTGCTTAATTTGTTTTCATAATGTATTGATTTGCAACATAAACTTTCTGAAGGAAATACATAAGGGAAAAGCTAGGGACATAAAATGTTATTGTGAGCCTTCTTTGGAATATATAAATGTAATGTAAATATCTAACTATCTATACCATCTCCTTACCTTCTAAGTTTTGGAAATTAAAAAGATGGACATGTATATTACTCATAGAAAACCTCAAATTTCCCCAAAATAGAGAATATTTGTCAGGAAGCTCCTGGCTCCTGATTGGTGTGCAGTCACAGCTGACACCAGAAGATCGGGTTACTGCAGATATTTTCCACACTGTCAGTGCACAAGTCCTATTTTTATTAGTAGGGCCCATGCATGGAACTCAGCGTGGTACATATCCAATATAACCCGATCTTTCGCATCAGCTGCAATTGCAAACCAATCAAGCAATGAACCATGTTGTTATTCATCGGGGCATACCATAAATTAGCAATGGCCATGTTAAATGTAAAAGTGTATAACTGAACATTTGCTGCAACATTTATGCAAACAAGCATGCTATAGTTGTTTGTTTCTTTATTATCACTACTTTTTAGGAATATGTCTTAGAACTAACCTAGAAAAAAGTATACAGTATACAGATAGGCTTTGTTCAAACAACATACTTTTTATGAAAAGAATGGCCATTGTTTTCAATTTACACAAAAGCCATTCTTTTCGTATTGAAATGATTTGCATTGAAGTCAATATAAACAACAGCCGTTGTTCAGATAATGTACAACGGACATTGTTTTGAGTGCCAAATAATGGTTGTTGTTTATATAAAATGTAAACATAGCCATAAAGTACATTTGGTTTATAAACAATTATATTGTGATCTCTGTATAAGGGTAGCTTCACACGTACCGGATCCGCAGCGAATATCACCCTGCCAGTGTGCAGCGTAATTCACTGCGGATCCTGTACTGTGAAGCTGAAAGGGTTCCATACACACAGCGGATCCTCTGCATGTATGGGACCCCGTCCATTTAACCCCCGCCAACGGCCGCCCGCCCGCAGCCCCAGCCCCGAGCATACATTACCTGCTCTGCACTGCGGCTGTGTGTGACACTTTCCTTGCTCCATATCAGCCAATCAGGCAGCTCTGATTGGCTAATGAGGAGCGAGGGGAGCCGGGAGCATCACACACAGCCGCGGCGCCGAGCAGGTAATGTATGCCCGGGGCCGGGGCTGCGGCCGGCGACGGGGGTTAAAGGGGCCGGGTCCCATACAAGCAGCGGATCCGCTGCATGTATGGGACCCATTCATCTTCACAGTACAGGATCCGCAGCAGATTACGCTGCAAACTCACAGCATGAAATCAGCTGCGGATCCGGTACGTGTGAAGCTACTCCGAAAAGTTTTAGGGTGATTGTCAAAGTACCTAAAATTTTCCTATAAAAAGTTAGTCATGGCAGTGTCCAAAACTTATCTTCGGAATCAGCTTGTTTCTCTAACCTCAGAGAGGGACAGGTGCACTTGCTCCAGAGAAGGAGTAGATTTTAGCCATTTTATGCCTGCCAGCCTCCAGCAGCCTTTCCGCACACCCGCCCACCGAGTAGTTTGTGCACAAATCTGCATCTTTTGTGAATTCCGTATGCCATATAAATTCCCCTCAGTGTGCCTCTATGCTATAACCATAACATTTCAGTGAATTTTACCCCTAAAACCATAGTTCATAGTTGATCTTTAGAGACAAAACAGTATAAAGATTACTGAATACTTACTTATTAAGTGCTACTACTAGATGATACTATTTTATTTTTTATTAGATATTTAATTATCTACAGTGACATGAACAGGTACATCCACTCTCTTCTCTACTTGTCTGTTACTTGACTTGTTGCTGAAATTCTAATTATATTTTACGTATTTGGCAATAACTGTTTTATTCTTTACACTCCTTGAAGATGCATGTTATAAATAAGCTTATGATGTTTTCATTGAAAAATAAATGAATGTAAAGTAAAATAAAATAATAAAAACTGAAATATTAATATGCATGTTATTCTTCCCTTCTCCCTCCTGCATGCAGGGATTTGGTTTCGTAACTTTCGAAAATAGTGCTGATGCGGACAGGGCGAGGGAGAAATTACACGGCACGGTGGTAGAGGGCCGTAAAATAGAGGTGCATGTTAAAATATTTTATTGTCTCTTTATTGTATATCTTTACTTAATTGCTTTTTTTTTTACTGTAAATTTGCTTTTTTTTTTCATTTGAAATGTCTGTTCTCCACATGTATTTTTTATGTAATCTTAAAATTGTCATCTTTCCATACTCTCTTTCTTTTAATTTCATTGATGAAAAAAATGCCATAATAATATATTTTTGTTGGTTAAGTCCATTTACATCCAACAGTTTTACTTGTCAGTATCCATTGTTACCACAGGTGCCATTTGAGATGGACAGAAAAAATGTTGCATACTGAGGCTATGTTCACACAACGTCAAAATAAGAGAAAAGGCGTCCACTTTTTAAATTTAAAAAGACTTCCATTGCTTCAATGTAATTGACGTTATTTTTTAATTGTTAACACACAGTTTTTACTTTTTCACCGTCCTTTCAATGTTTTTACTTTTTAATTAAAGACACACCCAAAGACCATTCAGTCCACCTAAACTAGAATAATGTACCAGCAGAAATCATTTCACTGATGGGCGGCCAAACAACGAAATGACAGACTTCATTTTAAACTCAAAATGAGGGGTGTCATTTTTTTCTTTTAAAAAATGGAGAGGAAAAAAAAAAACCTTGTGTGAACATAGCCTCATACAGTGACCGTAAATGTTTTTGTTTTCATCCAGTGTATAGCTAATTCATAAAATATGCCCTTTAAACTGTCTAACAACATGGACGAGTTAGGTTTTTATCTATTTACTTTATTAAATAAGAATTTTTGTATTCTGGATTTAAAAAAAAAATCCAACATATAAATTCTTAAAAGGATAGTGCCAACTTTAAAAGTTATCCTCTGTTGTCAGTGTTATCAGGATAGGTCATGATAGGCTGATTAGTGGGAGATGACTGTTGGTAGTCCCATCGATCCAGAGATCAAAGAGGAATGTCCTCTGAATTAATAGAGTTTACTACACACATACAGCCACATCTATTTATTCTTTATAGGCTGAACATTGACAAACACTAAGCTCAGATGAACAATTTTCCTCCATTCTTTATATCGGTGGGGTCCCAACTGACCCCACTGATCAGCTTGTTATCTCCTATCCTCTGTATAGGGGGTAGTATTTGGAATTGTGTATTTTAAACAGGCAGTGTTATTTCAACAAATTGTATGGATCACTAATGAACATAAGAAACTTTGTAATAAATCAGCCAAAAATGCTTGCTTCTCCTATTATTAATTATCTTGTCCACCCCCACTAAACTGTATTTCATTTACAAATATCAGATGGGTACTGTAATGTAGCTAGCTTAGTGATCAAGTTACAGACAAGGCTTCTCTATAGGGGGGCATGGGGGAAGTAAGGGTCTGCTTCCCACCTCTAGGAATGCCAAAAATAACAAATTTTGTTTGCAGAGCAGAAATCTGCAGAAACATGCAATATCAAAGATATATGATGGCCAGATATAATGCTGCTCCTCATATATATACATGGCAGCTTATCCTAAAAAAGTCTTACAACTTTACAACTTTCTTACAATGTAATAAAAACATTTTTTCTAGTTCCTGGAAGAACAGGCAGATATATGTAAGGTACCATGTGTTTCCTGGCCCAAACAGATCATTACAACAGTTTGGGATGGAAACTGTTGCTCATGGATTTACTTTAAGAAATGTGTAAAGCTAGCCTTAGTTACGTAAAGCATAGGCCATACTTTACATTGCGTTCTATGGTTAACTAGAGTGCGGGCACACCCTAATGTGCCCGCACTCCAATTAAGATGAAGTGATGTTTACCCGACCGATACTGCAGTATCGGCTGGGTAAACATCTAAGACAGTGGCCGTTCTGTGACATGGCCATGTCACACAGTGGTCGCAACATGGCCTCAAACTAACCAAGTGTTCCATAAACTGACATAGGTAACTTTTGAGCAAACTTTTTTTTTTTTTTTACAATGAAGGCACATTGCTGGCTGTAATTATGAAGACGATTGCTATGTCCACGACCAGCTTTAGTAATGCATACTTTTGTTTATTGTTTGTTAGGAGTGATAAAGACGAGTTTATGCAGTTTTGTTAGGTCCTATGGTCACCATGATATTCTTATTTGTTTGATGGGGATTTTCCGATATCTTTTTACCAAGTATTTTTGTTTCTGCGTTATTTGTTAGTTTTGACAGTTTCAGATCACTCTTTTTCTTTCCTCTACTTTTTCCACTGCATGCTGCTTCATATAACATTCTTCTTTGATTATTTTAAATATTTATCATTTCGGTGTTCTCATAGAATATGAGCATGCTCTTGAATTCTAAATTATGCAAAACCTTTTAATTTCCTTTTAATGTCTCTTTATTAAATTTTAATTGATACGCTGTTGCTTTATAAAATGATTTGTATTTTTATAATGATTGAAGTAAATGTAATTAGAAGTAATTTGATTTTTTTTCTACACCTCTGTGTATTTTTCTTATACAATTATAATAAAGTAATATTTATTTTAAAATGTATAGGCATGAAAATATCAAACCTGCACTTGCAGAACAAACACACTAATTCACTTTTGTATATGCATAGGTTAATAACGCCACAGCACGTGTTATGACAAATAAAAAGACCTTGAATCCTTACACAAATGGTAAGTTTTTATTAGGTTAATTTAATTATTAGAATATATATATATATATATATATATTGACAAGAATAATTGCAATTGATGCCACAGATGTGTTTTCTAAATCATAACTAAAAACTAGAGAGATAAACAAATAGTTATGGACAGTCCATACTCTTTAGTTCAGTTTGAGGCTGTGTTCCCACAACGTCTTTTAAGGTGAAATAGCAACATTGTTTTTAAAATTAGAGAAGTTATTTTAGAATAATGCTCATGAATCATAATTGTTATTAACAACCATGGGCTATGTTCACATGACACTTTTTACTGGCTGTTTGATACTTAAAACAATGGCTGTTGTTTTGAGCATCAAATAACGTTCGTGGTTTAGCCTGTTTCAGAGCCAACAGTGCAATGTTGTCTGTTGGTACATTTTTCTAGTTCAGGTGTGATGATTGCCCATTGGGTTTGTCTATAATTGAAAAGTTTATTGACTTTAATAGTAAAGATGGTGAAAGGCCGGTGAAAAAAAGAAAACTGAACAACTAAAAGATAATGTCCGATATTTGCAAAAGACGTCTGCGAATGATTGACAATGATCATTATTTTGAAGTGTATTATTTAATTTAAAAAAAAAAAAAGCGGACGCCTTTGCTCTTTTTTTTACTCACGCGTCTTTTTTTTGGGCCGTTTTGTTGCCAAAATGGCAGCTGCCCCCCCAAAATAGCTGGGAAATAGCCCCCCCAAAAAGACGTTATGTGAACTTAAACAATGCCTTAAAAAATGTTGACATGTACTACCTAGCATTGCTATCAAATTGCTATATATTGTCAGAAATTCTAATACAAATCTCTAGTCAAAACATTTTAAGCAATAACATTTCTTGTAATAAATGTAATTGGTAAACCAAATCGGTAATAGTATTCACATTACCAATGACAAAATAAGAAAAGTAAAATATCAAGTACAAATTCAGTACAGTTGTTGGAATAGGACATTATTAAAACAGCATAAGCATTTAAGCAGTAGAAAAGAGCAGTGATTTCTCTAATGACCCGCCATTTGCAATGGCAAATGTCAAAGAATAATTGACATTTAATGCATGAAGACAAATACAGCCATTAACACCCACAACAAAGAACTTACCTCCATAAATGACAACATCAGGCTCTATGGCTGTTCTTTTACTAGGACAGTGACATTAGCTCTTCTTACACATGATTAACCCACACATTTATGAGCCAGCACATATCTCTCTGACAAGATAAAGTAAATTTTAATTGGTGTTATTTTCATCATGATAAATTAAGTCTTTCCTGCGTTGGCTCTAAAAAAAAAGTTGGCTAATACAGCCATCAGAAAATGGAGTGGGAAGGAAATGAAATATGAAGGTACTTCTCAGCTGTGTGCATCGACCTGGAGCTGAGAAGAATTTCATGGACAAATTGAAGACCCATTAGTGAAACTTGAAATGTAATATAGAGCCTTAGACTTCTTGACAGTATTGTCTGAAGGTTTTGAGAATCATTAAAATCATTCTTCTCTGTGTCAGGATTCAATCACATCGCTGCAAAGCTCTTAATTGTAAAAATTCACAAAAATATACAATGATGTGATTGAAATGTTGATATAACTAAAGGACAAGAAGAGTATCTTAACTAGTAAAAGGAACACGCCAGTCACTACTCCTCTATTAGCTTTAGCTGAGGAAGCAAACATTTCAAACCAGTGAAAAAAGTCAGACAGCACTCAGCTTGGAAGATCCCAAACAATACAATGGTAGCAGGAAAAAAAAGCATAGCAGAACTCACACAGCACACCATTTTCATATAAACATTGTGACGGTGGGGGATACGGACAATTGGAGCATAGGGCTGTTTTGCACAGGTGAGCTTTTTTCAGCCAGGTGATATCACAAGGCTAGAAGAAGAGCACCTGCTCAAAAAAGCCTTATTAGTACATTCTAATTGGGTGTATCCCTTTCGGTCAAAATGGTTTGCGTGGTGAGTGCCTCTATTTTTATTTTTTCTATCACTAAAGTATGTTAACTGTTAACCATTGAAGCTTATGACTTGAAACATCATCGAAATGTGTAGCAATAAAGAAAGGATGAAGCATTGTGTGCACATGTACTTTCTTCTGATTCTGCACCGCAGAATTATGGGTTCCCTTTTGTTCCTGCGCAAATGTAATTTTTTAAGTCTCCCTATACTTGTTAAAACAAATGCAATCTGCATGGTGTATTATGCACTTAATAATTTTTTTAAATTTTGCTTTATAGGGTGGAAGTTAAACCCTGTTGTCGGTGCAGTTTACAGTCCTGAATTCTATGCAGGTAAGATTTTGATCAATCTAATTTTTTAATGCAAAATAAATCACAGAAAAATGAAAAGAATATTTGCTGCATTGATTGTGTTATAATGCAATTATCATACATTCAGAACTAAGTCTACTGATGCCTAGTAGAAGGGGTGTAGAAATATATATTGAGTTCTTCAGATTTAGCTAAATCACTTCAGAATAAACTGAATCACCCATCTCTACTTCTGACCCTTCCATACACATGCACTGTAGGTCCTCTCAGCTGTGCAAGCATGTGTTCTCATTAGGAAAAGGGGAATAAATCACTGTCAGCCTATGCTCATACGACATTAAAACAACAAAAAAAAAAAAGGGATCCACTGCTTCAATATAAAAAATGTCCTTTCATGCTGCGATTTGAATGACTTCAATTCAATGCATTGAAGTCTAATCCAAATTATTTTTGGACGTCTTTTGCTAATTTTTAGTTGTTCCCACACTGTTTTCTTATTTTACCGTCTTTTCATGTTTTTTTACTATTAAATTCATTAGACTTTTCAATTGAAGACATTCCTCTCCCAAAGTCCAATTAGCTTACTTAAACTAGAATAATACAGCCATCATTTGACTGAAGGGTGGCCAAACTGCAAAATGACGGACGTCATTTTTTGTTTTAAAAAATGAAAAAGATAAAAATGTTTTGGGAACATCCAATGAAAATAAAACAGTCTTCCTTCAGGGAAGAATCAGGACCCCTCCATACACATTAGATAGCTGTCCAGACCTGTCAAAAGTGGTGGGTTGTAGTAATGTTAATCTAACATGTATGAGAACCTCAAGGATGTGCTCAAATGGGGCAGATCATGTCTATTGCAGATTTTTTTTTTATTGTTTCTACAGCATGTGTAAGTCCCATGTAGATTAATTGGACTTCAAAGAAATGTCTGCAGCAAATCAATTTCATCTGAAAACATGGTAGCCATTGTGAAGGCAAGGTTATGACCCCACTATGGTCAAAAACTTAGCGAGCAAGTGGTTTTATTACAATTTTACTTTTTTTTTTAAATGTCCTTTTTTTAAGATAGATGTGTGTACACACCTTTATTTTTAAAATGTATTGCAGTTGTTTGACACTTTTTATAGTATTGTTGTTCACCAGCCATGATGTGCTGGAGGAGTAATGTGTCTTTAACATGCCTAGTTGCATATGCATCATTTTGGTACATTTGGCACCATTTTAGCCCTTATCTCTGACACTTAAATGTATTTACCTGACAACTTTATTGATAGATTTCCCCCTGTATATCAGTTTCCAGCAAGATTAGGCTGCCATTGATAACATGCCAGACAATGTTAAAAATGCCATGTACTTAGCCATTTACTTAGAGCACCATATGCTTAGCAAAGCCTAAGTCAGTCATTTTTACTGCACTGAAGAGATATGGACATCACTCAAGCATAGGCACTTCTCTCCTTTCCTTTTCTTAATATTGCTTGAAAGTCTTGAGAGCGCCGATCATTCTGCCAAATTCTGTATAATTTTTACATCTATGCTCCCAGACTGATTAATGTACACACAGACACAATACAGAGCAGCTTTGTTCTTGGAGCCAACATATAAAATGAATATTTGATGCATATAAAGAGGTACTTTTCATTTTGTTCTTTATGTCTTAGGGCATTTTCCAGGCTTTGTCAAATACTCATATGAGTCTATATGATGTTGGTGTGATGTAGTGGGACATTTCTTGATGACTCTCTGTGTAACTTGATAAAGGCATTAAACCTGAACTGACCCCTTTTGGCAAAATAGAAGATATTTGTAAAATGGAACTGTAGAGATCATATCACTTCAGATGCAAGATCTATAATGCTGCATAACATTTAAATAAGCTTAGAAGGGGATTATGCATTTTCAGACCTTTTAGAATGTGCAGGCATGGAGGATATCAATTTATAAATAGTGAAATTATACAGCTCTTTCATTTTCTGTGATTCGACATTATTAAATGCTTAACAATATAAAACATTTGATAATATCTTGTTCTTTTTAACCCTTTCATGACTGGAGTGTCTGCAACTCATAGGACCAGAACAACTTTTTACTTTTTCTTAGATTTGTTAGTGTGCTTAACCCCTTAACGACATCGGGCGTACCTATACGCCCCCGCAGGGTGGGCTTTAATGCAAACGGGCGTATAGGTACGCCCGATGTTTCTCCGATCGCTGTGTGTTCACACACAGCGGTCGGGGAAGATGGCCTGCTATAAATCATAGCAGGCCATCTTAGCTTCACGGCACGGGGGGTGGTTAACACCCCCCGTGCTTACGATCGCCGCTATAGGCTGATCAATTCAGATCAGCCAATAGCGGCGATCGGAACCTTTCCGGGTCATCGGTGACCCGATGACCCGGAAAAAAATGGCGGTCGGTGCTGTCCGAGGACGGCACCGACCCCCATTACTGTAAAAAGTAATGGTGGTCACCGTGCCACCGGCCCGATCGCCGTTCAGGGCGATCGGGCCAGTGGCACGGCGATCAGAGTCCCACAAATTAGTAAATACCTGCCCTGGACCCTTCAGCTAGGTAGCCGAGGGGTCCAGAGCAGGTATTTGTACATTACTCACCTGTCCCGGGCTCCTGATCGGCGTCTTCCGGGTTCGCGGCATCCTCGTCTTCGTTCGGGTCTTCGGCTTCCTCCGTGACGTCACGTTCGGCTTCTCTCGGCTATTTTCGGCTCCAGCGTAGTTTTTTTCCGTATTTTGCGCTCTGCTGCCCTCTAGCGGCTGATATGTGTAATACACTTATCAGCAGCTACAGGGATGTTCAGAATGTAGAAAAAGTTTTTCAAATTTTTTTTTTTCAATTTTCCGCACCCTATCGCCGCTGAGTGTTGATCAGCATCGCACGAAAGTGCGCTGCTAATCAGCAACTCCTCCTTTTTGGCGTAGGGTGTTTTTTTTCTATATTCTACTGCCACGGTCTGCTAATAAGTGCCGCACATAAGTGCGGCATTTATCAGCAACTCCTTTGTTGGCGTAGGTTTTTTTTTTATACTTACTGTAAAAAAACACGTAAAAAACACTACATTACACCACACTACATTGAATAAAGTTTGACACTACACCACTACATACCCCATATACTAGTCCCCGTATAAAGATGGCCCCCAGGGTGTTTTCGGCGTCAGAGGGATACGTTATTATTGCCTCCGACACCGAAACAGCCAGTAAGGATGAATGGGGGGATCCTTCTTTCCTCCATTCATCCTCATCATCCTCATCATCCAGTGACGTGTCTGGGGGTAGCATAGCATACGCTACCCCCCAGACACGTCTTTTCCGCCAGTACCGTCCCAATAAGAGATGACGGTATGGAGTGAAATTCTACAAACTCTGTGAGCGTACCTCAGGGTACACTTACAGATTTAGGGTACGTGCACACTGCGGAATGGTGAAGGATAACCCTTTGTGCATTCTGCAGCTGGCACCCGCCGGCGGACTGATGCGGGCGCATGTCTCCACCCGTGTCATAGACTCCATGTTATGCATGGGTGGATTCCATCGTCCGTCCAAAGAATGAACACGTTGGACGAAGAGCGGAATCCGCCCGTGCATAGAATGGAGTCTATGACACGTGTGGAGACGTGCGCCTGCATCAGTCAGCCGGCGGGTGCCAACTGCGGAATGCACGAAGGGTTATCTGTCGCGATTCCGCAGTGTGCACGTACACTTAGAGTGTATGTAGGAAGGGACACCCGAATGCAGCCACCAGATGCCCCCCCCCATCCTCGGAACAAGTGGGAAGATCATCCGGGAACTGATCTTCCCACTGCTGGATAAAGGTTACCACCTGTACGGGGATAACTTTTATACCAGCACCCCCTCTTCCGGTCCCTCGCTGCCCTGTAGCTTGCGGCACGATCCGAACATATCAGAAGTAGTAATAGCACCCTAATATTTAGCAGCCATGGAGCGGCCCCAGCGCTTCTGGATATGAAGGACCCCGTATCGCACCAGGACAACATTTTCCAGGTGACGTCCCCCACACTGGAAAAAGGGAGACCCCAGAAGAAGTGCAGAGTGTGGCGTAACAGGGGGATCAGGAAGGACGCCATTTTCCAGTGTGACACCTGTCCTGATCCCCCCGGCCTCTGCATACTGGATCGCTTCAAGGCGCACCACACGTCATCGGAGTTCTACATTATCTAAATTCTGTCCCTTATTCCTATTTCAGGGGTCACGTTGATCCAGGGTTATTCTGATCGCCATTATGGAGTCGGGAAGGAATTTTTCCCCTGTGATGAGGCTACTGTCGTCTGCCTCACGAGGGGTTTTTGCCTTCCTCTGGATCAACACAGGTTGAATTTGATGGACACCTGTCATTTTCAACCTTTAAACTAATAATTGGCCTAATACCCCCAAATAAATTAGAATTGTCCCTTTTTCCCCAGCTAAATAGGTATGGCTGCCATTCCCATTAGAGGATGCCATGATGCAATTACAAAGCCTCTGTGCGGCCAGGACAGTAGAAACCCCCCACAAGTGACCCCATTCTGGAAACTACACCCGATAAGGAATCTAACAAGGGGGGCAGCGGGGATATGGCCCCCTGGTGACGGCCACATTTGGGATGTGAAAATGAAAAAAATTGTATTTTTTATTTTCTCGGCACATGTTCTACATAAGTGCCCGTCACCAGTGGGGTACATATCCTCACTGCACCCCTTGTTAGATTCCTTATGGGGTGTAGTTCCCAGAATGGAGTCACTTGTCGGGGGTTTCTACTGTCCTGGCAGCACAGGAGCTTTGTAATTGCGACATGGCCTCTATCCTCCATTCCAGCCTCTAAATGGCGCTCTGTCCCTTTGGTGACTTGCCCTGTGCCCATATGGCACATTATGCCCACATATGGGGTATTTTCGTACTCAGGGGAAACTACCCTACACGTTTTGTGTTCATTTTTCTTTTTTAACCCCTTGTGGAAATGGAAAAAAATCAAGGCTAGACCAACATTTAGTGTAATTTTTGTAAAATTTTTACTCTAAATCATTAATCTTGTCATGATTTTTTCATTTTCACAAGGGGTTAAAAGATAAAAAAAAACATTTAATGTGTAGCGCAATTTCCCCTGAGTACGGAAATACCCCACATGTGTACATAAAGCGCCATTCGGGTGCAGGGTAAGCCTCCGAAGGGACGGAGCGCCATTTGGTTTTTGAAGGCTGGATTTGGATGAAATGGATTTCGAGGGGCCATGTTGCATTCAAAAGGCCCCTGTGTTGCCAAGACAGTTGAAACCCCCCACAAGTGACCCCATTATGGAAACTGCACCCCTCAGGGAATGTAACAAGGGGTGTAGTGAGCATATGGACCCCACTGGTGACGGGCACAAATGTGGAACAATGTGGCGTGAAAATGAAATATTACATTTTTTACACTATAATGTTGGTTTAGCCTTGAATTTATCATTTTCACAAGGGGTTAAAAGAGGGAAAAAAAAACAAAATGTGTAGAGCAATTTCCCCCGAGTCCGAAAATACCCCACATGTTGACATAAAGCGCCATGTGGGCGCAGGGCACGTCTCCCAAGGGAAGGAGCGCCATTTGGATTTTGGAGGTTGGATTTGGCTAGAATGGATGATGAACACCATGTCGCATTTACAGAGCCCTCGTGCTGCCAAAACACTGTAAACCCCCCACAAGTGACCCCTTTCTGGAAACTGCACCCCTCAAGGAATCTAACAAGGGGTGCAGTGAGGATATGGACCCCTTGATGACGGGCACATTTGTGCCATGAAAGTGAAAAAATGACATTTTTCCCTTTCACGTCACATTGTTCCACATTTGTGCCCGTCACCAGTGGGGTCCATATGCTCACTGCCCCCCTTGTTAGATTCCTTGAGGGGTGTAGTTTCCAGAATGGGGTCACTTGTGGGGGATTCCAGTGTCTTGGCAGCACGAGGGCTCTGTAAATGCGACATGGCGCTTGATATCCTTTTCAGTGAAATTCAGCTTCCAAAAGCCAATTGGCGCTCCTTCCCTTTGGAGGCTCGTCCTGCGCCCCCTTGGCACTTTATCGCCACATGTGGGGTATTTCCGTACTCGGGAGAAACTGCGCTACACATTTTGTGTCTTTTTTTGCCTCTTATCCCTTTAAGAAAATGAAAAATTAAAGGCTAGAACAACATTTTAGTGTAAAAAATAAATTTTTCTTTTTTCACGCCATATTGTTCGGAAAATCTGTGAAGCACCTATGGGGTCCAGATGCTCACCGCACCCCTTGTTACATTCCTTGAGGGGTGTAGTTTTCTAAATGGTGTCCCTTTAGAGGTGTTTTTTAGGTTTTGGCACCCCAGAGCCTCTGCCAACCTGAAGTGGTACAGTCAAAAATGGCCAAATATAACGGAGGCGTTGAAATTCACTAGGCGCTCCCTTATATCTGAGGCTTGTGGTTGCGTCAAATAGCGCAATAGGGTCACATATGGGGTATTTCTATAAACTGCAGAAACGGGACAATAATTATTGGGGTGCATTTCTCTGGTAATAGGTTTATAATTATGAAAAATATTGGATTACAATAAAATCTCTGCACAGAAAATTAAAATTTTCAAATTCCTTACACACTTAGCTTTTATTTCTGTGACTCCCCTAAAGGGTTAAAACACTTTCTGGATATGCTTTTGCAGAGTTTGGGGGGTGCAGTTTCTGAAATGGGGTGCTTTGTGGGGCTTTCTAACATACAGGCCCCTCAAATACACTTTAAGGCTGGGTTCACACACAGTATATTTCAGGCAGTATTTGGTCCTCATGTAAGGTCCTCGTTGCAACCAAAACCAGGAGTGGATTGAAAACACAGAAAGGCTATGATCACATAATGTTGAAATTGAGTGGATGGCCGCCATATAACAGTAAATAACTGCCATTATTTCAATATAACAGCCGTTGTTTTAAAATAACAGCAAATATTTGCCATTAAATGGCGGCCATCCACTCAATTTCAACATTGTGTGAACAGAGCCTTTCTGTGTTTTCAATCCACTCCTGGTTTTGGTTGCAATGAGGACCTGACATGAGGACCAACTACTGCCTGAAATGTACTGTGTGTGATCCCAGCCTAAACCTGAACAGGTCCCTAAAAAATCTGATTTTGAAATTTTACTGAAAATTTGGAAATTTGCTGCTAATGTTTTAAGCTCCCTATTGTCTAAAAAAAAAGAAAGATAGTTTAATAAATGCCGCCAACATAAAGTAGACATGTTGCTAATGCTATTTAATATATAATTTATGTGGTATAACCACTTTCTGTATACGCAAAAAAGTTTCAAAGTTGGAAAAATGCATTTTTTCACATTTTTTCACATTATTTGGGTTTTTTTCATAAAGATTTGTTATGAGTATCGACTCCAATTTACCAGAAATGTAAAGTACAATATGTCACGAGAAAACAATCTCAGAATCAGCCGGATAGGTAAAAGCATCCCGAAGTTATTAATGACTAAAGTGACACAGGTCATATTCATAAAATTTGTCTCTGTCATTAAGGCCCTTTCAGGCTCTGTCCTTAAGGGGTTAAATAATAATAATAATAATAATAATAATAATAATAATAATAATAATAATAATAATAATAATTCTAAATAATTTATTTTCATTTTTTTATAGAAAAGTCCTTTTGGCTATGTTCACACAACATTTTTTCAGCTCTGTTTAAAATTACGTCCGTCATTTTGAGTATAAAATAACGGACACCATTTAGCACCCTGGCCTCCCCTTGCAATGACGGCTGTTGGTACATTATTCTAGTTTGGATTACTAATTGGACTTTGGGTGTGGCTTAATTTAAAAGTCCTTTGAATTTAATAGTAAAAAGGTAGAAAGATCGGTGGAAAAAGAAAAACTGCGTGTGAACAACTAATCAAAAATGTGTTTGCAAAAGACCTCCAAAAATAATCATCATGTTCATTATTTTGACGTCCGCGGTAAAAACGTCCCATTATTTAATGCATTGTGTGCATTGAACGTCCATCTTCCAATTGACTTCAATGTATTGCCATTGCAGTCAGGTAAATCGCGGCAAAAAACGGATGTTATTTTAAATATCGCCTTTTCTCTATTTTTGACGTTGTGTAAACATAGTCATAAAAGGGCAAAATAATTGTTTTATAATGTAGCATAGCACTTAACTACTTAAAGGCATACTTACCTGTCCCAGTCACCTGTAACTGCTGCTTTGACATCTCCTGGTCTGCTGTTCATTTATTCTGCTTCTGAAAATGTTTTACTGAAAACACCTAAAGTGGATAACCAGAAGTGGACCAGAAAATTTTGTAACAGAGACTGCAAGAAATCAGGACAGCAAACCTATAACTTCTCTCTAAACTCAACGGGGCACATTTGGGAAAGATGTGCCCCAGGCATATGCTACTGAAAAGGTGCAGAGTCTTGCCTTTTTAATGGCATATACCAGCCTTAAGCCCTGCTCGCCTGCTGTATATGTGGGGTTTATAGCACAGATCCACCGAAAAGTGGTTGTGCACTTTAATAGGATCAACCAATTAAAGAGCCTGAGTGCAAACCTATGCATGTGAACACTGCAATAAACCAGACCAGAACAAATGGATCATGCACATCATACAAGTATTCTTACTCTTTTATTTCCTTCCATAGAAGAATTGTTATGAAATAAAGATACTTTTTTAAAGAACAACCATGGTCGTATCCACATCCTGGTCTGGTTTACTTTAATAGAGTCATACATAATCTCTTTCAAAGGATTTTGCTGCATCCTCTACTCTATTAAATACTGTATCTTGAAGCTGTTTTCGTCTAGAAGTCCTGTTTTTATTACTCGTGTGGGAATACTTGACCTGCAGTATGACATACCACATTGAACAGCAGTTCTGTATTGTGTTCCAGTTTACAAAGTGAAATACAGATGGTTATAAGACCATTAAGGGAGGGAAGTGCAGATATCAGAAGATATCCAATTTTCTTTATTTTATGTATACTTTATCATTTGTTCATCCAATAGGTTAACAGTGGAAAAGCTATTTTAGTGAACAGATACAGATGTCCTGCCTTAAGCTGGGGTCACGCTTTGTTTTTCCTATCCGTTAAACGTATCCATTTTTATTTGGTTACTTTTAACGGACAGAAAAAACGTAGTCAACACTACTTTTGTGTACGTAAAAAAACCCAAAACGCATCAGTTTCGATCCATTTTTTTTAAAAGATGGATTCAAATGCAGGGCATACAATTGCATCCGTTTTTGCACCCGTTTTTCCATAAAACGTGTAGGTTAAACGGATAAGAAAAACGTAGTATGGACCCAGCCTTACTTTGCTCATTGCTTAATATACAGTATGCCAACTTCTGTGTTATGAGATGACTTAGACAAGAAACAAACAAAAAACAACACCCTTTTCTGGCAGTGTGTCAGTATATGGCGACTTTGTAGTTATGCTGTGAGTTGCTGCCTGTGGGCTATGTTGACACTATGTAATAAAAATACAGAGAAGACGTCCGCTTTGCTAATTAAAAAGACATCCTTTTTTGGCATGATTCAATTGGTTTCTATGCAATGCATTGATGTCACTGGAATGATGGACGTCCAATGAACACAGTGTATTAAATAGCAGACATTGTTGTCTGTGCAGGCGTCAAAGTAATGATCATGACAATTGCTTTCGGACATCTTTTGCAAACACTGGACGTTATTTTTTAGTTTAGTTAAATTTTACTATCGTAAAAAAAAATCAGATATAAAAACATTATTACAAGAGATGTAAATGGTATAACCCTAGCAACAGGAAAAGCTAACACACGCATTACATCCATAAGAATTGTTCACATTATATCATAATAATCTATTGAAAAAAAAAAAACATAAAATTATTAAAGCTAAAATCCCTCAACATTGTATTGCACTGTCCCAATTATAGGTAATAAAGTGCATGGGCGGTATAAAAACTCTCACCAGACCTACTATATTGCTATATTCACTTTTGTACCAGTCGCAGAAATATAGGTCACATTACATATGGCAGCTTATAACATAATTATGGATATTCCAGTGTAAACTCGCCCATGGTGTATGTGTGGACATCACCCTACACCTCCTGAGGAAGCATCTGTATGCAAAATGTACATTGGGATATAATGCTGTCCACACATACTGTACACCATGGGTAAGTGGTAAGTAAATATAGCAATATAGTGGGTCTGGTGATAGTTTCTATACTGCCCATGCACTTTATTACCTATAATTGAGTCAGTGCAATACAATGTTGAGGGATTTTATCTCTAACAATTTTATGGGCTATGTGCAATAGTTTATTATGATATAAAGTGAACAATTCCCATGGATGTAGTACATGTGTTAGAGTTTTCCTGTTGATCGGATTATACCACTTACACCTCCTATAATCATGTTTTTATGTGTGATTTTTATTATAATAAAGTTGAACTAAATTGGTAAATTATGCCCATGTTTTCTTTAGTATATATTCTTGTGGTGGACTTTTTCCATTTGTGACAGTACGATAGATAATTTTCTTATGTGCTAGCATTGGGACTGTTGTGATATATAGTGTTGCCCTGGATTACGAGCATAATTCGTTCCGGGACTGTGCTTTTAATCCAAATTCACTCTTTTAAAACCAAAGCAAATTTTCCCATAAGAAATCATAGAAATGCAGACAATTGGTTCCACACCCCAAAAATAATTATTTATTATTCTGAATAACATGTAAAACTAATGAAAGAAACATTCAGAAACAGCAGAATATGTGATATTATAAGTTACTGTACAGTAATGGAGAGGATGGGAAACACAAGGGCTGAAAGTGACTGCAGGTAGCATGAAGGAATGAGCAAGGCAGATGTGGGCACATACATGCAGCACTCTCTGTCCGGGGAGAGAGGGGTTACAGCTATGAAAAGATTAGCTCCACAGTCCTGTCCCCTGATTCAAACCCCAGCCTTAAGTGGATCTGCTATGATTTGGAAGGTGAGGGAGACTTCCTGGATCACAGTACAGTGCTTTAGACCACGCTATGCAGACCATGCCCCTCCTCCACTCGCGCTCCCACCCAGCACAGGGAGCTCTTAAACCAAAGCAATGCTCTTAAACCAAGTCACAATTTTGAAAAACTGTGAGCTCTTAAACCAAACCGGTCATAAACAAAGTTACTCTTAAACCAAGGTACCACTGTATACTGTTTCTGTCAAAAGGGTATTTTTGTGTGTAGCTGTTTTTTAGTTGTTCACCCACAGTTTTTCTTTTTTCACCAGCCTTTCAAAGTTTTTACTATTAAATTCAATGGGCTTTTCAATTTAAGATACACCTAAAGGGCAATTAGTCAGCCTAAAATGTACCAACAGGCTTTGTCCAAACCAAACTTTAAATTGCAGGTATTTAGCTGTTTTAGTGCAGTTTAGAAAGTTTGCTCAACAATGCCTACCTGTCTGTGCTCCCCCACTGTCCACTGCTGATCGCAGCCAACTTCTGACTAAGACAGAAATGACAGCCTGCTTATCCAATCACTGGCTGCAGATCTGTCCCGTCTCAGTTAGTCAGTATTGGCAGTGAGTCGGCTGTCCTCGTCTCAAGAGTGATAGCCTGCTCAGGCAATCACTGACAGCTTAATTGAAGGAACTATTTCTTGCTGATGAACTATTACAATGTATCAGGAGTATTTAGTTGGAGGAATGTTTAGATAATAAAATCACCAAACGGCTGTCCATCAGCCGCAGATCTCAGAATAAGTCAAATTAACAAAATAAATTGTTCCTCCTCTTTCCTAAATGGGATGACTGCAGCTGCCATCCCTGCAGATGTCAGACCAAGAAAAACTCTGAGAGTGACACCCGCCCAATCACTGACTGTTACACTGTCCTGTCTCAGTTAGTTAGTGATTGGCTGTGTGGGCTGTCACTCATGATAAACGAGTAACAACCCGCGTAACCACTTACCACTGACTGACTGACTGAGTTGGGACAGCGCCGTGGCCAATGATTGACTCAGCGGGCTCTCACTCTTGTAACAGTCAGGAAATATAGGTGGCTGCAAACAGTGGGGGACACTGGAGACCTGTAGAAGGACACCAACAGGTAAGCACAAGCTTTTTTGTTTGTTTTCTATGTGTATTAGTGTGGTCACTGTTTTGTTTCTAGTTTATTACAAGTTTGCAGAAACCAACAGTAGTAGCAATTTTAAGAAACTCTTTAATATGTTTAATTAGGAAAAAACATATTTTTCTGTACTCAAAAAGCAGTCTTCCCCCCCCCCTTATCTGTGCATTATTAGGTAAAGCTGTCTTTATTACAGAGGAGCAAAGTGAAGATGGGTTTGCTAAGTCCATTATAACCTAAAGAGGGGAGATGTGGTTGAGGGGGATGAGTGAGCAGGAAGCGGAGACAGACAGCTTTACTGTTTGGAGACTGGACACATAAAACGCAGAGGTCATGCTTTTCATGCTCACTCACCCCTCTCGGCCCCTCCCTCTCTCTATAGAGCATAATGGACACAAAAATCTTGCCTTTTGAGGACGCAAGGAAACTATTTTGCTTAATAAAACCTATTACAGAATTTCTTAAAATTGCTTGTATTATTGATATTGATGTAGCAGAATAAATAAGAAGGCGGTCACTCACCATACAAATACTGGATTTATTGTATCGTTACCATAATAGGGTACAGGCAGTCATGCTGTGTGCTATTTTGCCTTAGTGGAACGCACACAGCATGACTGCCTGTACCCTATTATGGTAACGATACAATAAATCCAGCACTTGTATGGTGAGTGACCGCCTTCTTATTTATTCTGCTACGTTATATTGGACTGTATTCGGGCAGAGCACCACCTTAGTGCACGATCATAAACACATCCAAGACTCCCGGGCTACACCGCATATACCCAGCACCTGCGAGGTACACGGAGAAGCAGTGCCTAGCCTACACATTTCTTGTATATATTATTGATATTGATATAGCAAGGATTGCCACATCTGTTGTTTGGATACATTACTGTGCAAGTGTGTAGTATATTTGTAGAATAATTTAATAAGAGGAAATAAATTGTAATCTATGGATAAACTTGCAGGTTAGAAATACAGTGGTACCGTGGTTCGCAAACTGCTCCGTTCTCAAACTGCTTGAAACTAAAACTGTATTTTAAGGAAACTTTGCTTTGGCTCTCAAACTCTTGCTCGGTTCTCAAACACTTTTTGGGCACCCAGTCAAGTACTTGGTATCTGAACGTTTTTGCGAGAGTGGAAGGTGGGTTTTTACATGGTGAGTTTAGCACTGGTGAGGCTTCACATCCTGTACAGTACTGTTTAAGACTGCTGGAGTGCATATACAGCACAGTAGTAGTACAGTCTGTACTTTTTTGTTGAATGTTTTTGTTGAATGTTTCTTGTGTTAAATGTACTGTACAATATAGTGCTGTTCTGTATTGTACTGTATAGATTAAACTGGACATTTTCAATGTAATATATGGGTACTGTAGTTAATTATTGGTGGGTGCTGGAACCAATTAAACACATTTACATTATTTCCTATGGGAAGACACTGCTCGGTTTTCAAACTGCCTTCCGGAACCAATTAAGTTTGAAAACCCAGGTGATGCCAAAAATCAAAAGTGCCCAAAAGTGATGTATTAACCCTTCATGGAGAAACGTGCAGGGAAGGTAGTGTGGCACAAGTGGTGTACACTTCCAATTAGAGCTTTCCGTGGCACAAGGAGGTATTAAAACACGTATATACCAAAGGTAGATTTTATTTGCATAACAGGCAACGCATTTCTAGGCTAAAGAGCCTCTTTATCAAGCCAAAGGATGATATGCATGAATGAAATGACAGCTTTGGGGTATTAAAAAGACAGAAAACGCGCCAAGACACAGTCGAGGGCTGAGCTAACTGTCACTCACACTACGGACAGAAAAACAATGAGAAAGATATATATAAAAATATATAAAATAATGTCTGTAAAAAGGCAGAATAATCATTAGATAAGAAAAGTGTCTGTTTGATAATTCTTAAAATTAGAACAGTCAACAGTCAACAGTAAAACAGCCACATGACAGTCATGAATAGACTGTCGAGCGGCACAAGTAAAAAAGTGATTGTAGTGTTGCAGTATTAACCCTTCAGGAATTGCACGCTCAGCCAATCACTGACCTCAGCTTTGACCCACAGAAGCCAATTATTTACATAGAAAGCAGCTTCTGCAGAGAAAGCACGTCATCAGTAATAAGACAAGGCAAAGAGTACTTTTTTTTTTACAAGAAATGCATTTGAAAGGGAGTCCCCTGCTTCAGACTAATGTTTTATGTTTGTTTTTTACAGGGAGCAAAGTTTTTTTATTATTATTAACCATTTATTGACACAGAGGCTTTTATTTTTACTGCACAAAGAAAATACCCTATAAAGCTATCTTACAGTCCTTATTTAGAGCCACAGTGGCAGAAAAAACATACATGTAGTTTACTATGTATCATTAGGTCGCTGACTTTAAAAACTTCATGATTGTAAAGTTAAGGCTAGGTAACTCTGACATAATCAGATACATTTGAACTATGTTAAAGTTTTTTTATTATTGTTTTTTTTTTATTATCTTTATTGCAGTTAAAAGAACTTACATCTACAGAAGTACTTAGGACCAATTGCACACCTATTAAAGTAAATGAAAAGTTGAGTTTTAGCCCGCCAGAAAAGGAATGCTCAGAAATTACTTTGTCTTAATGAAAAATAACTCTGTGCTCCAATCTCATAATTATTGATTTTATTTTCAAGTTTATGCAGAATTAACAACCAAACTTTTAATTGTCTTCTCATGGAGGGCTCGGGGAGTTCACATATTTGGTAAATTAAAATCAATATTTTCAATCTTTCCTTAAGTAATTTTCTTAATTTAGCACATTTTCCCCTAACATTTATTTTGTCTTTTAATTATAAAATGGCAGGTTATTGATTTTTTGTATAACCACTTGAATTCCCAAGTGCAGTTTTACTGCGAGCACAAGGGAGACATTTGTACCTTCTAATAGGAATCTTTAATTACCATTACAACTGTATTAATTTAGAATTATGAATCATGTTTTATCATTATCCTCAACACAACTTGAAGAATGCGGGTTCTGAACAAATTCTACTATATAAAATGTGACACTCTATTTTATTAGTACTGTTATAATAAGTACTACTCACATGGCTTCATTAAAAACTGGATATGCAGAGAAAAACAAATCGGTCACTTCAGTATTTGATGTATCCCTCTATTTACATAGACATTTTACAATAATCCTTAAAGCATAGCTCTATGCCCCTTGACTGAAATTCCAATTTGTCCTGAATTTATCATGCAGAACACCATAAAGCCTCATGCATAAAACATATTGCGGCTTTGTACAAGTTGTCAGCTATGCATAGTCATAATAGCGCCTCTAAAAGTCTATGGTCTTTTCTGTACCCTATTCACCTTTGATTTCAAATAGAGGCATGCGAAGGGTTTTCTTCCATCTTCACATGGAAGCAGTATTGTGCCATGTTACTTTAGATTCCATGTTATAGAGGGTTTGTCCCTTAAAATGAATAATTCTACTGTAAAATACATATGGAACCACAAAAAGCACTGTATGAAGATAAATTCTTTATTAAAGGGCTCATGAATTCATGACTTTTGTCGTAGATGTTCTATGAATCTCAGAGGTTTTCACAGTCCTTTAGGCATAGCATAGTATATGATTTTTTTTTCTCAGAATGTCCCTTTAATGGTATTCACTTAAGAGAAAATTACATTTCAGTCCCTAAACTAAATTTTACTCAGAAAGAACATCTATATTTACAGTGTGTGTCTGTTTAAACATACATGTCTATTTAACCTCTTCTATGAACTCACTGCAATTAGGAAATCAATATACAGTACATAGAGGCCTAATAAATGGAAGTAGTAAGTACGCTCAGACCTTTTATATTGATTATTAACATTAAGCTGACTTTTAAATGTAATTCATATTAACCAGAAAACTATTAGGTGTAAAATAACTAAGTTAGAATTGACATTGAAAAAACTGTCTACTTTATGACTCAAAATCTCTTGTATGAAATATATAGCACTTGCAATATATTTTATATATTAAATAGGTTACAACAGACCAATGGACAATGGTATTCCAGAGGGGGACAAAATATTTTAAAATCAACTGGTGCCAGAAAGTTACACAAATTTTTAATTGACATTTTTTTTTTTTCATTTAATTCCTTCTACTTCCTAACATGGACAGAGGTGGCAGCAGATAGCACAATGCCATATTGGAAAGAGCTATTTAGAAAAGAGGCTTTTAGAAATCCTTACAGTTTTGTGGCACCAGTTAATATGGATATTTTTCTTTTCTTCTGAAAAAAAAAAAAAAACCCTTCAAAATACATCTTTAGGCCAGGTAAACGGTTCACACAGTGTATGAACTTCACTTCTTTTGATTTGGAATGAAGGCACTTTAAGGTGTGCCCGCATTCCAAATCACCATAGCAGACAATTTAAAGTATGTCCAGAGCCGCACTTTACATTGTCAGTTTTCGATTCGCTGAATAGCGGCTGCACAAAACTGACATGTCGGTTTTCAATGCGGCCACATGGAATCCCTGCCAGAGTGTATACAGAGTGTATACACTCCATCCGGGATTCCATAGGACATAATATTATTTTAATTTTCAATAAATAGTGGCCGGTGTTGCAACGGCCGTTATTTATTGGAAATTATACAAAGGGAAGGGTCAGGACAACGTAGACAAAACAATATAGGGAGTGAGGTTATGTGGATCAGTTTCCTTAAGTTACAGAGCAGTACAGATTCAATTTAACAGGTTTAATGAACATGATAGGAACCTTGCTTCAAAGTGATTGTATAAGCATAGGTACGGATTAGGGATGGTCCGAACTGAGTTCGGTTCGGGTTCGTACGAACACGAACCCTCGGTAATGATTCCCGCTGTCTGCCCGCTCCGTGGAGCGGGCGGATCCAGTGGCAGGACCGCCTGGAAAACTGGGATACAGCCATAGCCATAGGCTGTATCCCAGTTTTCCAGGCGTTATTCCCGCTGTATCCGCCCGCTCCACGGAGCGGGCAGACAGCGGGAATCTGCTGCCGAGCGTTCGGCAGGTTCGGACCATCCCTAGTACGTATATATATATATATATATATTTATATATTTTTTTTAATAGCCACTGATCAGCACTGCTGTGCAGTTTTCAGATGTGCCATTGATTTAGAGACCTGCTGCTTTGTTCTTAAGATATTGCCATTTTTTGGTACAGATGTAGCTATGGTTAACATAATGTTAAGCTATGTTAAGTCAATTTGAAAGTTTAGTTAAAGGCGCCATTGTGATCAAGTTAACGCAGGCTATATCTGAATATGCATTTTTTTTTTTTAGTTTCAATACAGTAGTGCGAATATTTAAACAGCACCCCAAGCATGCTCGCTAACAGTAATCATCTCCTGCCATGAAGAATCAGCTTTGCTTGATGAATAATTTTACAGTTGTCTTATTTTCAAATTCTTTGCCACATCTTACTCTTTTATATTTATCAATTGCTGAAGTTTTCAAGAGTAAAGACTTATTTGAAATGATTATTTAATTGCAAATAACGGTTGGTATATAAATAACATCCGGTGTTATTACGGTAAGTATTGTCTGTTATTTGCTTATAATTGGCAGATCAGCTTCCAACATATTTCATAGCTCTCCTTGAATGTTTGTCATTGGGCGATGTATACTCTGATGTTTGCTGGAAAAATTATGTACAATTTTGAGCTTTGGTAAAAATATAACTGATCTGGAGTGGGTGCAGAACTAAGGGGGACTAGGGGTCCTTAGTTTTACAGCTTAGGGACAATCTGATTAGAATGTACAAATACATGAAACACAAAGGTTTTTTTAGTTATTCTGATAGTTGACATCTGCCGGCATTCAGTCTGTCCAAGCATTCACTGCCGCCAGGTCACGCTCTCTGCTCCACCTGCACTTTATCTACCTTAAGCTTCCTCTGTTGGTGACTCTCCTGCTGCTTCCACCATGGCTGTAGTTACTGGTCTGCCCATGTGCACTGGATACTTACGGTGTCCATTACACCTGTGCCTGTTTCCTGACATTGCTTCTGCCTAACCCTCATGTACCTTGCTGATTTTCCTGTGTATGACCTGTATATTAGTAAAAGTTATGGTTCCTGTATTCTTTCTTAGCAGGGCTAACCAGAGGTAAATTGATCATACCATATTTTCATATTCATATGACCCATTGAACATCTGTAATGTAGGGTAGAGAAATTGAGCAACAAGTTTTTTATTTTCCCATAAGTTATACCACGGGGAAATGAAGCATAACCTGGCTGTCTGCTCACATCAATAGAGGGAGATCATGAACAGATTGTCCTGCTTTATTAAATTATAATTTCCTAATAGGATATTTAAATAGAATAACAATACAAAAAATTGTGTAGAATACAGATAGTTTAATGAGCCACACAATTACACAAGACATCTCCATTTTTCAAACCAAGTCTGATATCAGAATTTCTATAGCCACATAGAGTAGGATGAAAGAGACAAATGCCCTTCAAGATTACCATTTCTCAGATTCAGCTGACTGGCTAAAAAAGAGCAAGTCAACCAAGTAGTGACCCTAAAAAACCCTGTTCAGTTCACCAGAATTTATATTCTATCCAGAAGATAAGCTGCTGGTGGTGAGTACACATTACTATGCAATCAATAAGAGCCATTCTAAAGCATATTTCACGATTAATCACTGCAATTTTCTTGGCTTATATTGAGATCTGAGAATTGTTAATGTGTAAACATGCAAGCCTTTTTTTTTCCAGAACTCATTCTTTCAAAGTTGGCTTTTGTTTTAATGAGAAGCTCTTTTTTACTGGCTATGTAAATGATGAAAAAATGGCCACTTTGGAAATAAAAATGATATATCTACAGGGAAAGTGTTGATTTAAAGCACCTTTAATCTTCATAAATAAGTAAGAAAACAGAAGGTTACACAAAGCTGTCAAGATAGGACTGATAAATGGCAAATTCACCTGTTCCTCAATTGCCAGTGAAGACACATGCTGCAAGGCTTAACCACATTGTATATCATATCTGCCAACTCATTTCTGTGATTAAATATTCCGTCAGTGAGAGCTGTAAGGCGGTAAAGCTTAACAAGATTCATAAGATGCGCCACTTGAATACACATAACTCACTTCCGTGGATGGAGAGCACCCCGCATGCAAACGAAAATTAGAATTGTGTTAAATTACTTCAGAAGACAAGATCAGAAGAGATAGGAAGGAAAGATCCCCTAATGTAATGCAAATCTAAGATATGGTTATGTCCTGACAACTTGAAGCAGATAATTAAAGTCAAAACTAAAGAAACACATTGTAAATCAAATCCAAAACCTTTTAGGTTAATAGTTGAGCTAAGGTATCGGCTGTATTATTGTTGCTTTATATTATTTTGCCTTTTTCATCTCATTTTTCAAGTGCAGTTTCCAGAATTAAGTACGCTTGATACTTGGCAAACAGGAGTTTTCAATAAATAGTAGTTACGTCATGACCTCAAGTATTTATATAACCTTTAAATGTAATATTGTATCAGGTATGGCGTGTTCCAATTCTAATATACATATCATGTAGTCCTAGGAAATTCTTTAGGAAATTCTTTACATGTGTTTAAATTGACATCCAAATATACATCTTGCCTAGGGATGGAGATAGGTATATAAAATTATGTATATAAATATGTATATAAAATTATAGTCTGGTGTATATCATATTATTATAGCATGAATTGTCTCCATTTTTAGTCCATAAAAGTTGTAATGTTGTGTAAACTGTAATTTAAGCAAGCAGCAAACAGCAGTCTATGTAAAAACATAACTGCAAAAGTAAAGTATTAAAAAATAACTTTGATTCTACCCTGGGTTAAGGGGGTTAAATGTGTTTAGAAGAAAACTCTTGCATGCTGTTGGGCTGTGTCTTCTCTTATAGCTCAGCACAAACTCTCTTATTTCTTCCAACCCTACATGACCACATTTAGATAGGGAAATAATTTTTTGGGGGTCCATAACCTTTTATGACACATATATTTCAATATGTAATTGTTAGCAGTTGTTTAGAAATCTTGACATTTGATCCCACAAATCTGTTGTTTTTACACAGTTTTTACCCAGTTACCCATGTCGTTCTGTCATATGCTTAGGATGCCAACAACTTTTTTTTAGAGAGAATGAATTAGGATGAATGTCTACACATCATTTACCAATAATAAAACACAGTACTCTGGTTCTAACTGCTAGAGAAATGTAAAAAACATGTATCAGAATTGAGGCACCACATGTGATTGCATTGACCTGTAGAGCTATTACATTACCTAAATGAATAAAAACCTGTGGAGAGGCTAGTAATTTTTTTTTGTTTATAAAGATGGAGGTCAATGTGATTTATGTGTGCATTCTCTGGCAGGACCTTATATTAGTTTTTGGCAGTTTGGAGGGCCATAAAGCAGTGTAAATCAGAAGAATTGCTCATCTGCCACATAAGAAAGCTTCAGTACTATAAAAAGTATATATGTTGTGCCAGGCTTATCAACACCCAATGACTTGCACAGGGCACTGACGTAGGACAATGCAAATGTTCTTATAGTAGGCAAGGTTGAACCATGCCTGTTACATCAGCTGAAACATACATACAAGAACTATTGAATTATTTCTTAATAATAGCCTACAAAATCCTGGTATGTTTTATATACTATAGTTGTTTGTCATGTTACAATTTAATGTTCACATGTAGTATGATGGCCAGTTTTAGAAAAAATCATCATGGTTGGTACTGCAGTATCGGCTGAATGATCTTTAGCACAGCTGAGTTCTGATGCGTGCCCGCATCAGAACTCCCTACAGCAAACAATGGAGCAAGTGGCCGGAGACGCTCGCTCCACTGACAGGGTTTTCTGCAGCCACTATTCACTAAATAGTGGCCACAGAAAACTGACATGTCAGTTTTCTGTGGCACCGCTAGGGATCCCGGCCAGAGTGTATAGTATGTGTAAAAACTCCGGCCGGGATTCCCTCAGCCTGCAGCACCACGTAAGTACCGCAGGAATCACAGCCATTGTGACAACGGCAGTGATTTCTGCTAAACTTAGGTAGTGTGAACATATCCTAATGACATAGTTATACTATACAGTAAAACTTTTTTTTAGAAGTCCATCAAGCGTTGCATCAAAAAGTTGTCTGCTAGAGAGATGGTCTTCTTAAAGGAAATGGACACTATGCCTTATGTATCATGAACTGAAAAACTGACATACAAAATGTCTGAATATTCAAAGGAGCCTTCTCAAAGAAGTGGTCTTTAAATAGGTTTTATTGTATATATTAACATTACTTCACAGCTTTTTAATAGCCACTAAAATGTAAGGTCATTGAACTTGTTGGTTGGAAGAGCCCGGTATAGATTTTACATCCTATTGTAAAGTTTATACTCCATCTCTGCCTTAGCCTTGGTATATCAGTGTATGTGTAGTACTGTATATTTGTGTCATGAATTAAGCTGTCCTAAATGCATACTGCAGTAAGTAGATTTCAGAAAAGGACAGGTCTAATAAACCAGTAACAAGTTCAAGAAGCACTCTTAAATTGCATGTATGCCTATTTGCATTTTAATGGAACACTTAAGCAATTCTGGTTCAATACATTGTCCCTATCTACGTGCTGGTGTTCAGGCGAGAATTGAGCTGATTGTTTCAGGAGTTAGAAGTACTGATCTCTTCTCTTCTCTCAGGATGTAAATGGGATTTCTAGCTCTTTAGGGTTGAACAAAGAAATATTACACTCAGTCAAACTTGAGAGAGAGAGAGAGAGAGAGAGAGAGAAAGAGGAGCGTTCTTAATGAAAGACTAATGCTGAGCTTACATGTTTGAGACAGAACAAACATTTTAAAGACTGGGATAAATTTGCACCCGAGTCTTATAGTCATAAAGTCATATGTCAAAGCTAAACAATATGAATATACATAAAAAGTACAATGTGGAACTGCTGGCCACATTTCTGAATCCCTTTTTACCTACAGGCCGCACAAGAGTGGTGATCCTTTTGTTTTTTTGCAGCTCTTACTCTTGGTGCTACATTTCATAACAGCTGCTAGCAAACAGATGGTCTTGGGTACTTTCACTCAATGGAGAAGCAAACAATAGGATGGACTATTATCCTTAAGCAAGATTTTAATTTTGGGTTACAATTAATAATCATTATACATATAGGCTAGGCTCCCACAATGATTTTTCTTGTCCATTTATAATTTTTTTAAATGACGTGTGTCATTTTGAGTCCAAAACAACGTTATTTTGCAGTTTGCCCATCAGTGCAATAACGGCTATTGGTAGATTATTCTAATTTAGGTGGACTGATTGACCTTTGGGTGTGTCTTTAATTAAAAGGTCCATCAAATTATAGAGGAAGACAGTGAAAAGACGATGAAAAAAGAAAAACTGCATGTGAACCACTAAAAAATAATGACCGATGTTTGCAAAAGACGTCCGAAAGTTATTGACAAGATCATTATTTTGACGCAGACATCGTCAGTTATTTAAAGTGAATGTACCATCAGGTGCATCATTTTAAGATTTTTACATCAATAGACTGGCACCGGTGTGGGGATGCCGATGCTGCAGTCATTTTTTTCAACTGCAGCCCAGTTCCAGCACACAGCACCAGTCTATTTGCGGGCGCTGGCCTGGCATGAAGCACTAGAGGTGGGCCCTGCCCACCCCAAGTGTGACAAAACCTCTCCCCTCTGATTGTACATTTGCTTTAATACACTGTGCATTACATAGTAACATAAATAATAAGGTTGAAAGAAGACAAGACTCCAGAAAGTTCAACCTACCGAAACTCTACTGTGCTCACCCAGAGGAAGGAAAAATCCCCTATGAGGCAGATGACAAATGTCCCATCAGAGGGAGAAAACTCTTTCCAGACTCCAATATGACAATCAGAATAATCCCTGGATCAACATGTCATCAGAAATCTATTGCCAATAACTTGTAATACTATATTTTTCCAGAAAAGCATCCAGGCCTCCCTTGAACTTATTTAACCCTTTCCCGCACGAGGACGTTACTGTACGTCCTCGCGCGGGTGCAGGCGTTCAGAGCGGGGCCGCACGGCGACCCCGCTCTGAACCGCGTCGGTCCTGGGTGCTGCTTGTAGCCCGGGACCGCCGGTATTAGCGGGCGCGGTCCGATCGCCGTGCCCGCTAATACAGTAATCAGATGCAGCTGTCAAACATGACAGCTGCATCCGATTACCGGACCCAGCTTATCCCTGGTGTCTAGTGGCGGAGATCGCTCCCTGTCTGATGCCGGCCGGGGACTCGTCCAAGATGGCGCCGTCCCCGGCTCGGCACTCGTTTGTATTCGGCTGCAGCAGCCGAAAGCAAACGAGTGCCGATCTCATTGATCTTTGCTGTATATCTATACAGCAAAGATCTCAATGAGAGATCAAAGTGTATATACTAGAAGTTCCCTAAGGGGGCTTCTAGTATATTTGTAAAAAAAAAAAAAAAGTATTGTTATAAGTAAAAATCCCCCTCCCCTAATAAAAGTCTGAATCACCCCCCTTTTCCCAGGTTTTAAATAAAAGTAAATAAATAAACATGTTTGGTATTGCCGCGTGCGTAATCGCCCGAACTATTAATTAATCACATTCCTGATCTCGTACGATAAAAGGCGTCAGCGCAAAAATATCCCAAAGTGCAAAATTGCGCATTTTTGGTCGCATCAAATCCAGAAAAAATGTAATAAAAAGCGATCAAAAAGTTGTATATGCGCAATCAAAATATCGATAGAAAGTAAACATCATGGCGCAAAAAATGACACCTCACACAGCCCCATAGACCAAAGGATAAAAGCGATATAAGCCTGGGAATGAAGCGATTTTAAGGAACGTATATTTGTTAACAATGGTTTGAATTTTTTACAGGCCATCAGATACAATATAAGTTATAAATGTTATATATCGTTTTAATCGTAACTACTTGAGGAACATGCATAACAAGTCAGTTTTACCCTAGGGCGAATGACGTAGAAACACATTCCCCCCAAATAAAAGAAATGCGTTTTTTTTTTCAATTTCACCACACTTTGAATTTTTTTCTGGTTTCGCAGTGTACGTTATGCAAAAATTCAGCCTGTCATTGTAAATTACAATTAGTGACGCAAAAAATAAGGGCTCATGTGGGTCTGTAGGTGTTAAAATGCAAGTGCTATGGCCTTTTAAGCACAAGGAGGAAAAAACGAAAACGCAAAAACAAAAATTAGCCTGGTCCCGAAGGGGTTAATGAATGAGCGATGACAACATCATATGGCAGAGAATTCCATAGTCTCACTGCTTGTACAGTAAAGAGCGTCTGTGCTGATGGTAAAACCTTCCTTGCTCTAGACGTAGATAGTTACAGGCCTAGGTGTAAAAAGATGACTAGAAAGATCTCTGTTCTGTCCATTCATAGATATACATATATAAACGCGGCAATAACAGATGTCTTTTTAAATAGAAAAAGTGGACGCCTTTTGTACAAAAAAAAAAAAAAATCATCCAATAGCTATCTCTTTAAATCTCCCCATACATATGCATGTTCTGCAAAGTGTGTGTATGCTCTGAATGGGGAAAGCTGGCAAAGCCACTGCCAGACTACTCTAACAGCAGTTCATATACCAGAGAACGATAGCATCAGGCAGTTGAATTGTAAAATGCCTGACTCTTATTGCTACATTCATCTGTTATCTGGAGACAGTCTACCATACACATGACAATTGACAAGTTTGGCTGTAATGTATCTGATATGCGTAATGCTGATGGGGTGGCAGCAGGGGGAACTAAAGAGCTCAATATTTTTGTAGGTTTTATGGGTCTGGTATTGGTTCAGATTTTACCATTAGCCATACACATATTAATAGCATAAAATATTTGTTCTCTAGCCTCGGTGCGTTGTGTTACTAGGTACATTCCATTGTGTATGTATATACTGTAAGTGTATCTCTCTCTCTCTCTCTCTCTCTCTCTCTCTCTCTCTCTCTCTGAAAGTGACAGTCTCAGTAAGGTAATTTTAAATGAACATTTATGTAACTCTGAATAATTAATTATAGCCCAACAATTAAAATCTTGCAGATGGGTTTATCATCTGTTATACAACTAATTATATCACACAATCCTTGGCAACAGTCAGTACAGTAATAGATCGTAGTTTGCAAATGCAATAAAAAATATACTGTTCTTGATGAGATTCATTGCAAGAAAAGCTATACAGATGAATTTTTATAATTGCTTTTGTTTGCTGCATATATTAAGCAGTAACGCCTTATCATTTGTACTTTGTGTCATTTAGGAGTTATATTTTGTTTTACTGTTAATAGATCTGTTATGAGATGGGGAATTTGATTGAGTAATAATTCAGATGACTTACTACAGCTACAGTCTGATGGTAGGATTCTGTATTGTGTCTTGAATGAGGTTTAATGCATTTCATAGAATTTAGTATCTATTATTTTATCTTGGCATTAACACTGTTAGAATATGTTAAATGTCTTCTGAATGTCCTAACTGAACACTATACTATAGTAAGTTCAGGCATGGTAGGCACCAAGTACGGTCCAACTGGCCGATCCTGTCATAAGAATGTGTTGCAAAATGTGTCAGGCTGCTTGAACCCTTTGTAATCTACCATCTGAATTAGATGTTTTTACTGGGGGGAAAAAATACAAATTATATTGTTTTTAGCACTGAGTTGCAAAGAATAATTTTTCTTTCTAAAAAATCTAGAAAGCCTTTTACTTCATTGCACTTTGGTGTCAAGACGTTTTGACTAATACAAATTCTTAATCTACCTCACACAAGTTAAATGGAAATTGTTCTCAGATATGCTACGTTTACACAGAGCGATAATTTGCCCGATCGTACGATTAACGTTGTCGGAGAAACAATTTTTTTTCATAACGATAACAGTTTAGACGGTACCCTATATCGTCCGAAAAATTCGTTTTGCGATCGTTTTGCGATCGCATAAGCCTATTTCACACACACTCACACACTGTTCACATGGAACGATCTGTGAATTTTTGGCGGACAATCAACGATGATTTGAGAAGTTGTTGAAAGATCAAAATGAACGATTTCTCGCTCGTCATTTGATCGTTCGCAGCGTTTACACGTACGATTATCGTTCGAGTTCGATTGGTATCGTGTGAATTCGCACGATAATCGTTTCGTGTAAACGCAGCAGTACTAAAAAAAAGACAGGAGGTCGAATTGGAGCACAGTGGAAAAGTGCATCCATTTCATCCATTCAGCAATCATGTTATATTTGTGTTGTCTAATGGTGGCTTTATGGTTTGGCACATACTACTTGGTTACTGTGGGTAGAAAAAGGGCTAGTCAGTTAGTTATATTGATAGAAAAAAAATTGTAAGGGAATATGACCTGTAATCAGAAAAACTGGGACATCCTTACATTATGTAACTTTATGTTTATGTAAATTGTTAGAAAGATCCTCTGAAGTATGTAGCAATAGAAGTGGATAGCAAACTAAAGACCTTAGAAAGGAAAGGGGTAAGTTGGTCATGTTTATGAAAGGCTGCCTTAAAACCATTTGAGCCTGGACTTTTCCCAGAGGTAAAATATTTTATATCAGGGTCACTTTTGCTTCTTTGCCTTCTTCCAGGGTCTTCAGATTCCTTGTTTATAGTGTTCAACATTTTAGTAGTGTTATGAATGTCTAACCTATTAGAACCTTTTCTATGGGATATAAAGCTCACCTTAAATGGAGAAGAGACATCATTAAAAGTATCTTGACTAAATCTTGACAAATAATTAAATAGAGTGTTTTATAATAATAATAATAATAATAATAATAATAATAATAATAATAATAATAACAATAATAATAGTAGTAGTAGTAGTAGTAGTAGTAGTAGTAGTAGTAATAATAATAATAATAATAATAATAATAATTATTATTATTATTATTATTATTATTATTATTATTATTATTATTATTATTATTTATAGCACCAACCAGTGTAGTTTGTAGTTTAATATTGTAGACTGTGGTGCAAAGCTAGAGTGCCCAAAAGAAGCCACTGCAAACACAGAGGGAGAGAGAGAGAGAGAGAGAGAGAGAGAGAGAGAGAGAGAGAGAGAGAGAGACAGAGCGCGCATAGTTTACAAACACCATGCAGACATTGACAGAAGCAGAAACTAGTCATCTGAGCGGTGTCCAGGCTGTAACTAGTCATGGCTCTCCGTCTGTCAGCATGCTCTGGAGGGATGATTGACAGGCAAAGAGGCCAGACAGGAGGCACTATGCACTAAGCAGGAGACTTATGCTGTGAATAATTATGAAGTTGCTGGGTTGGGCACAGAACAAGTATAATGAGCTACGTAATGATGCACAGAGACGGAGAGACTGAGAAGGTCTGGCCACAGACAGAAGCAGGGAACAGATGAGTATCTCTACAGTACTGTATGACTCCAGCTCTGTAAGTCTGGCCGTCCAGAGAATTCCAAAGTGAATTAAAAAAATCCATTAGAACAAGTCCATATATACATTTTTTATTGATTTAATTGTCACTAACCTAGAAAGTTTAATAATTCAGAACAATCAAGGCTATGTATTCTAGAATAATTGTTTGTGCTATCGAGAAATGTATGTTCTAAATAAAAATAACTAAAATGTGAATATGCAGCTTTTCCTGCTCTGTCTTTTATATGCAGCTGCCATGATTTAAGCATTGACACTGTTCATTAGTGAGTGTTTGACCACCTGTAGGATAGAATCCAGAATGTCTGACAATGTCATTTGGATTGCAGCAGTGCACAGTCATGCTGGATACAAGGGTATGAAAACATAAATAATTATTTATGAGGCTTACATTAATTTCTTGCTGTGAACAATTGTTCCCAGCAAGAGATTAATGTAGGTCTCATAAACTGTGCCCACATTGGTTCCAGTATGAAATAAATGACAGAATATTAAAGGAGATTTCACAAAAGCCCTGGTTTACCGCCCACTGTTAATGAGGATAGGGATCTAAACGTACGCAGCGAATTTGCCTTCATTTGCTGTTACTATGAATAGACAAACATGCTCATTTCTAATGAAAACACGTTTTCAAAAAGCCTCTCCCATAGTTTTTGCCTAAGGCTGTTTCTAATGTGTATTCCTGCTGGCAATGAGATGTAGACAATTCTGTTTAAAATACTCAGCTATTTACTGCCATATACAAGTTTTCAATAGTTTTAATTTTTTTTTTCAGGCATTTGATTGGAAATGAGTCTGTATATCATCTTCTATTTGACAGATACATTGAGTAACTGCAAAATTAGTTATAGCGCCATTCATTTTACATGTCCTGTATATTATCAGCTTTCTAATGGAATATAGGAGATGAGTAGACGTATATTCAGTGGTGGATATTGAGCTGTCCAAATATATCATCATTATGTCAATACACAAGTGATAGCATGGCTATGTAATTGAAGAATGAATCTATACAAGACACCGTTTAGTTATAAAGCTGGCCATACCCATGAGATAGATTTGGTTGCATTCTCGTTTAGCTGACAGCTTCCTTGGCAGTCAATTCCCCCAAAGTTGTTAAGCTTGGCCGACAATAATCTAATGGATATGGACTGCTTAAGATATTCCCTAAAATGATTAGCACAGTAGTCACAACCTGGGCCCAGAGCTTGCAAAAATTACTAGTATTTATGACTTGGGATGATTGATATTTGGGGTCTTTTTGTAGAGCTTTAAAGTGAATATGTGGCACCACTGGATAGATATTAAGTAGAGCAGAAAGAGTTCAACAAAAACATTGGCTCACCATTTGCAGTATATTACTGTATATTAGTGGCTCTCCTGGTGTGGAGCACCATGTATATATAAGATGTATAAGTCCACAGCTTCTAAAAACTTGAAGCTTTATTCAGCAAAAACATCTTAAAATGACCATTGAAAACACAGAAAGGATCTGTTCACACAATATTGAAACTGAGTGGATGGCCGTCATATAATGGTAAATAATGGCCATTATTTCAATATAACAGCCGTTGTCTTAAAATAACAGCAAATATTTGCCATTAAATGGCGGCCATCCACTCAATTACAACATTATGTAAACAGATCCTTTCTGTGTTTTTAATCCACTCCTGGTTTTGGTTGCTATACAGCCTCAAATATACAGCTTCAAATATACGTAGTGTGAAGCCAGCCTTAAGGGGGCAGTTTTGAAAGAGTTTTTAAATTTAATAGAAACCTGAAAGGAAGCAACTTGGTGAATCAGTTAACTTTCTGAAACAATCCAGTTGCACCATTCCTACGGTGGGTCGCATATTACTAGTCTTTGGTGTTTCCCTTCTTTTCTTTTTTTTCCATTGATTTCATAAATAGAGTTGAGCGGACCGTCAGACTTTTGATGCCTTTGATCCCGGCCGCATACTTGAGCTCCCGCGAATATGCTCCCAGGATATTCCAGGGAATTCAACAGAGATTCCCTGGAATATCCTGGCCGCATATTCTTGTGAGCGCAAGTATGCGGCCGGGATCAAAGGCATAATGAGAGAGCGAACTGCTTTCGGACCAAAAGTCCGAGCAGTTCGCTCATCTCTAGTCATAAACACTGAATACAACATGTATCTTGATACAGTACACGGTGTATGGTGGGTAAGTTAGCTCTGAAGTATAAATGAGTTGTCCCTTGATCTACTCACACTGAGTATACTATCTTGCTTCATTTTAGGCTTCTAGTAGGGTTGATTGATTTTTTTTCTTTTTTTTTTTTTTTCTTTTTTAACCAGAAATTAAAGAAGTTATTTGAATTTATATGAATAAAGTTAGTCCCTGTGAAATGAGATAAGCATTTTTGTTAACATTTAGTGATGGTGAAGTTCAGGTGGTCTGGCTGTTGTATGTATAGCTATAATGTAGATATGTTGACATACAGTGTGTACATACAATGTGTCCTACAGATTTAATTATATTAGTTGGGATGAGAATATCCCTTAAAAAAATAAAGGAAAGGGTAAAGAATGGACACAAATGTATGACATCTGTCATAGGAGATAAACATCGAGAGCTTTTGCTGGTGTCAAGTCAAGGCTTACAGAAAATTACTGTATGGTAACAATGCTGGTTATACAGGCTCTTAGCCTCTAAATGTTAAAAGGCAATAATCTATTTACTATAAGCAAGTAGAGATAATGAATATAATGAACAACTAAAGGAAAGAGTAGCATAGTTTTTCATGACATCAAGATTAAAAATGATTTACTAAAGACTTGAGAACGCCTTTAAAGTTTAATCACGCTCTGGAACCACAGCTGTAGGAATGTGTTAACTGCAATTTACTATGACACATGTCATGTAGCATAGCTGAGTTTGTCATTTGATACAATAAATTATTATTTCACAGGACTGCCGGTAAACCTATTGATTGTGCTTACTGAAATTTCTTTACTATGTGCAAACTGAACAGTGCTTGATATGTGAGCTGAATTAATGAAATATCTTATTTATATTATCTGGACAGTAACTTATTGGTAGCTAGATTTTTCTTTACCCTGGACAAAGCACAACCTACATATCATTGTAAGTTCATTTGTGGGTGTTTGACCACTGTGAGGTCAACATTCACCATTGTTCACAATGGAGTATGAATTGGGTGCAGGTGACACTCATTTCATTCCATTCCTTCAGGGGGACACTTTCCCTAAGTTGAGCTATGGGACATCCACCGATAGTGGGTAGCTTTTGGAGAGGAGACTACCCTTTGGGCTATGTTCCTGCTAGGTAAAAATAAGGGCAAATAACAACTGTTGCAAAACGGCCATTATTAGTGATAATGATTTTTAATAATCGCTGTTGTTTTGCAACAACGGCCATTATTTTACCTTATTTTTACCTAGTGGGAACATAGCTTTAGGCTAAGGTCACACAACATGAAAATTCATTAAACGTCTGTAGTTGCAGTTTTGCAACCACGGACGTTATCTAATGAATTGGCGGATCATATTAAAGGCTATGGAATACCGGCCAGAAGGTATTACAGACTGAGATTCCAAGCGGCCACACAAAAAAACCCGACATGTATTTTTTTTAATGATTAACGGCCAAAAAGACTGACAGAGCAGAGAATGTAAAGTGCGGCTCCGGCCACACTTTACATTGTTGGATTTTTTGGTTATGTCAATTATTTGGAATGCGGGTGCATTCGGGTGTGCCCACATTCCACTTAAAAAGTAATGAAGTTCATTCGTCTGATACTGCAGTATTGGCCGGGATGAACTTTACAGACAGCAACCCTTCTGTGACACGGCCGGGTCACAGAACAGCCACTGTCATACTGCGTGTGAACCTGGCCTCGAAGTGATATTATCAGCCCAGGCAATCAAGGCAGGGTTAATATAAGGGCAAGACTGTTTCTATTTTGTTTATATAGTTCCATGAGACATATAACTTATCCAAAATGTTAATTAGTCTCAAAAATAAATTTACAGTGTATAAAACAAAGCTTTACCATAGTTGGAAGAGTAAGAGGTAAAGTGCATTCAGATGTAATGTGAAACCACAGTTACATTAACAACACTGATGAAAGTTAATGCATCTCCGAAACTTCCACACAGCTCTTACAAACCATTACAGTGGAAATATTGGTTTATGAAAAATTAATAAAGTCAGTAGAAAATGGAACCTAGCATCTGCACAAGCTATTTACTCACCAAGAATTAATTATTCTGTGTGCTTGGTAGTAATGAGTTTTGCATTAAAATGTATATACTATTATAATAACTATGCAAAATAACCCAAACAGTGACGCTAAAGGCTGTGTTTTTAGAGAATAGATGAGTTAATGTGTTATACATTTAAATGTGAGCTAAGGTTAATGACGACATTTGTCATAATTTAGAATAGATGTTGTGTTCTCTGTAAAAAGTATGGGATGTATAGTATACACTATGAATATATAGTGAAAATCTAGTGATATCATCTTATATTTATAGTTTTGTAGGCTGAGAAAAGACAATTGTCCATCAAGTTCACCCTTTCTCAGACCTAGTTGTTTGATTTAGTGGAAAGCAATGTATTGAATGTATAATGGATGATAAGTCATTGTGGTGTCCTCATGCTAAGGGTCAGAGTAATGAGATCTTAACTATTTCCCAATTGTATAACTGCCGTCAGCAATTCTTAAACAAAAAAGTATACGGCTTATAGCAGTCAAGCCGCAGTGCGTGTCCAGAGGAGAAAAGAGTTTGAATCTGACTATTATTTGTCAGACTAAGAATATATTCACACATTTCTTGAGATGAAAATAAGGCTGTATTTTCATAATTACGGCTGTAAATAATGATCATGCCCTTTATTTATGGCGATTATTATGAAAATATGGCTGCATTTTCACCTCAAAAATGTTGTGTGAGTAAAAAAAGCTACTTTTTTTATAGTAAAGTTCTTCTCTTGTTTTGGGTATTGAGGCTGAGATATGCTCATGTTCATTTGGTTTCAAACATAGCCTATGGACTACAGTGGTGCTGTTTCTGGAAGAAAGCGGGCATATTTTTCTTAAGTTCTTTTTCAGTAAAGAACGGACGCTAATTGCAATGGAATCAGCGTCAAGTCAATGTATTGCCGTCTGCTGTAAGCACACATCATTATTTTAACTTCGTTCTTTAGAATGGGCATTAAAATAATGAACATACCTATGTCACGGCCGCGGCGGCTTCCCGCGTTCCGGGTCGCCGCCGCGACCGCCTCCTGTCCCATGCAGCCGCCGGGGTCCTTGTGTAGGGTCCCGGCGCTGCTGCTAGTTCGGCCCCTGGGGCGCCTCACCTCTCCTCCGTTCCTGTCTCGGTCTGTGCCGGCCGGCGCGCGCGTCCCCACCTCCTAGGGCGCGCGCGCGCCGGCTGTCTCAGATTTAAAGGGCCAGTCCGCCCTTAATTGGTTAGTTGCACCAATCACTCCCTATAAATCCCAGCATGCCCTGTCCCTCGTGTTGGAGCCTCTACATGCTTCCCATAGCGTTTGGCCCAGCTCCCTGTTGTTCCTGATTCCTATCCGCTACCTGGTCCCTAGTCCCTGTTCCTGTTTCCTATCCGCTACCTGGTCCCTAGTCCTTGTTCCTGGTTCCTGTTCCCCTGTTTCACCATTGCTCCTGAGTTCAGCCTGTCACCTGCGGTTACGCCTACAGACCTCTGCCAGCACCATCTCCTGCCTACTGCTCCTGCCACGCCTCGCCTGCCGTCACTAGCAACCAAGCCAGGGGTAGCGACCTGGGGGTCGCCTGCCGCAGCAAGTCCATCCCGCCTTGCGGCGGGCTCTGGTGAAAACCAGCGGCCCCTTAGACTCCGCTCCCTGGTGAGGTTAGTGCCATCGCTGATGACGGTCCAGTGGATCCACTACTCCAGGCGTTACAACCTATTATTTCGGGACGCTGTCAACCGAACAGCGTCTGAAAATAATAGCTGTTCCACAATGTAAAGTCGGCCAGCGGCTGCACATTACGTTGAAGTGTATGGTTAATTGATTGGTGGGCACACCTGGCGATGCTCGCAAGTCAATTGTAAAAAAAGTAACGTTCCTGCAGCCGATACAGGGGTATCACCTGCAGAAAGGTGCTGAATGCCGCAGTTTAACAGAATCCTTTGCTATGCAATGGACACTGTTTAACGTAATGTGAACATAGCCTATATGTGCTATTTTTAAGAAAGAAAATAATTAGTTTCTTACCACTGACTGCCCACCAATAATTACATGTATAAGTGCTATAACGGAATATATGTATAGATTATATACACACAGTCTATGTTTCTGTTGGGCTAGTAATATCCACTGAAAATGTCTTTTAGCCCCACGTTAGGACCTCTACTCACATGTTTAAAGTAATAGTATTGGTGGGATATGAAAACCTATTCAGGAGTCAAGAGTGCAGCTCTAGAAACATGATATCCCATAATGAAAAAATCTTGACTCAGAAGTGAGGGTGAAAGGTTATTTGATATACTCAGAAATGCAAGTCCACGATACAACAGATATCCATCTAAAGATTCAGATTTTGCACCATTTTAGCCTTTTTTTTCTTGCCAAGCCTAATAAATTTTAAAACTATTTAGCACCTTAATAATACATAAAGGACCAAAACACCTTAATAGCATAGACTCTCCACCACAAAACTTTACAGCTTGCAAAATGTCATTAAACAGATGAACTTCCCTGTGGCATTTGCCAAACCTAGACCTAAAATACCAGATAGAAAGGTGAATTTTGTCTGTCCACTTCTCTATGGAGCTGCTCAACCATGGGCTTACTTGCCAGCAGAAAAGTTTTTCCACTTTTTTACGCACCTTAGCAACTTCGTTGTGTAACTTTCTGTGGTCGCCACTTCATGGCTGTGGTTCCTTTATGCTTGCACTTCTTAATTCAATGATTAGGAGCTGGGTCCAATGATCTGTATACAGAGGCATCCAATGAGTCTCTAATTAGTAAGGATCCAATGTACCATAGTCTACTTGTAACTACATTCTGCCCATTTTCTGCATGTATCTTGAATGCAGGGCTCAAAAGCACAGTGTACCACATTTGTATTTTTATATACAAATATCATGTACAGTATATGCATGTGTATAAAAAAAAATATGGCTCTAGAGCCCAGCAGCAACTCTAAACTATACATCCTTTATTTATATCACTGTAAATATTAACATTATAGAGGGGTTGAAATGCTACATGAATTAAATATTACAGTAAATGCTCTATATAGATATTTGTTAGGAATGTATATAATATTAATTACATTTAATTCCCACACTCAATGTGTATGAAGCTATTAATAAAAATCATTAGTTATATAAGGAAGGGTTCATTAAGTTTTCCCTTGTATTTAGCAATTAGAAAATAAAAAAGAAACCCTGACTTTTTATTATATTCAATTTGTTACATTCCACTTGGGAGTTTGCAAATTGCTTTCTGTACATTTATTATATCCCCTAAGGAACTTATTGTAAAATAATTAAATCTACAGGATATATTTTCTGCGGTTTGCATATTTTTAATTCCTGGATCTAGGCATCTCAGAAATTCCTGTTCTCATTAGATCTGAACCTTTTAAAAGAATAACCCCTGATATAGCAGCATAAATTGTGATGTCCTAGTACATGAAACTGGGCAGATATGAATAATAACACAAAATAAGTTTTATTTTAAAGCTATTTTGTATGGAGAGTATAGCAATAAATAAAGGGTATATAATTGTAACAGTACAATTAAAGAGTAAGTAATGCAGAAGACTTAAACATTTTATAGTGAATAATCTTTCTTACTCAATAATTTTAATTCTATCTAATTATGTGTTTTATTATGCACAGAGCAGCCTCTATTAAGTAAATTAAGGTAGTCAAATTATCACTAGAGCATGGATCACCCATCCCAAAAGGGAGGTAAGAAAGATTGTACCAGACACCAGCTTGGACAAAATATTAATATGTTCAAAACATAGTAGCATACTGAAAAGATTTCATTACTGCAAACTAAGAATTTCTATATGTAAAACTTTTTACCAAAAATGTTGAGATTTTACAACAGAGCAAGAGCCTAAGTAAATCTAACCCATGTTCTATTTATCTAGTGGCTGTCTGTAAAATAGAGTAGATAATTAGATGAATGCAAATAGGTATAGGGGCAGTGCAGAGCTTTTGAGTCTCATTTACATCACTAAAAATGCTCATACCTCACCAATGGACAGGACTATGGAGACAAGAAAAGTATACCCAGAAACTTTACAAGAAACCAAAAAGCACAAGAGGGGTACTTTCCTAGTGCAGCACAAATGGAATACAAGCCTGATGAAGGTCCAAGCCTATACACTGCAAAGTGTTGCATAATATTTTTTTAATTGAGTTGAATTAATGTAATGGGGTCTAACAGCATTCTTTTTGACCAGGGGTGAAAAAGTGGCCATCGACCTGCGTAGTTAGCGGAAAACATCCTGGATAATAACGCCTCCCTGGAAGCATTATTTCCCAGGAATGGCCCTCTGTGATGCTGCAGGTTCCTATGCTATAAAAAGGTGTGATTACGCATGTTTCCCACTGACCATGACTACTTAGCAAGCCAAGGACTGCCCCAATGCCAACATAGGTATTCTTTACATTTGGCAAGGGAGATTTTAAAAATACATTTTTGGGCCATATGAGTAACACTAATAGCGATTACTTACATGGTTAGAAACAGTGCTTGGGGCTATATTGCACTGTATTTTTAGCTACAGACCGGATTTTCCCTTTAATATAGTGCAGTAGCTTTAAACTAATATATTCAATTAATATCATGACATCATAAAAAAATTGATACATTTCATTATTGATATGCAGTTCAGATTGTAATCGCTATAGTAGGGTATATAGTAAAAAAAATAATAAAAGTAATATTAAATAATTGTGTTTGGAGAAGAAAAAACACCTTACAAAGTAAAAAAAAGTTCATTTTGGTGTCTAAAGGACATTTTTTAGTTAGAAATATTTGCTCCTTATCTTTGCAGCTGTATAATGGGGTAGTTTGATACTTTCATAGCTTTGCCTCCAGCTCCTGTATGCTTACTCTGTAATTAATGGGTATTAATTCACGCTTCTTTCCAAGGTCACTGGCTCCTGCCCTCGCTCCCAGGTAAAGCAGAAGAGATTAGTCTGTCTGGTAGTAAACGCAGTGGTTGAACATTGCGTTCTGTAAGGTGAAGAAGAGTCTGATATATTTTCTCAAAGATGTTCTCATGATAAATAACAAGGGAAAAATCCTCAGCAGCTTGAATTCTTCTTTTGATAATTGTTGAGCTACGGTGAACATTGCTCTCGGTGACACAAAACACTAGCAGCAGATTTCAGAACAGATGTATTGATTGTAGATTGTAATCAGTTCCATTGTCGACTGTAGAAATATGATTTAGGAAGCACAACATTGTATAAATCAGTCCATGTTTTTGCTCTTCATGTAATTGTCTGATAAAACTTCAATCAGTTTCTGTAATTAAACTAATGGTCTAAATTAATTTCCAGATCACTTGTTATTCACTCCAATTTAGAAAACGACATTACATTAAGTCCAATTAATAAGAGGCAAGTAACGGTTGAATAGAAAAAAATCGACTGTAATGGGCTTTTTTTCTACTGTCTTAAACACCTGTCACATCGAAATAATTTTGCAGGAGTTTATTAGATATATCAATGTGTTCTAGAAGCAGTTATTTGAGCATGTGCAGACAGATGGAGGACGATTCCTTACAAACGAATTATGCATTTCATATGGCAGAATTTCTATTAACTTAGATTTCGTGCCGTTTTTATATTTCTTAGATAAAGACAGGGTTGAGTCTGTCTGGTTGACAAATTTAAAGAGGTTTTTGGAGCTTTTATTGATGATCTATCCTTAGGGTCCATTTACCCAGAAAGATTATCTGACAGATTACTGCATCTGCCAAAGTTTTAAAGCCAAAGCCAGGAACGGACTATAAACAGAGATCAGGTCATAAAGGAAAGCCTGAGATTTTTATCTCTTTTCAAATCCATTTCTGACTTTAGCTTCAAAACTTTGGCAGATAATCTGTCAGATAATCTTTCTGGGTAAATGGACCCTTGGAGTAGGCAATCAATTTTTGATTGGTAGGGTTATGACACCCGAGACCCTTAGCCATCACAACACCAGAGGCATGGTGTCTTCAATACACAATTTCCAGAGACCATGGAGAAGACTCTGTTGTTTAGGGGCCAGGCTGGGTTATTACATCAGATGATGGGTAAAATGGGTTATCAATAAATTAAGTTCTGGAAACCCATCAGCATTGTAATTTGGAACAGTATATTTTACCTTAAAAGTCTTGTCTAATTTCTGCATTCCCTCTTCATCTGATTGGTCTGCTAAGTCCCAAAATCAGCTGAAGGAAAAGGCCAGCTATTGTTATTACTCCTTCACTGAGACTGCAAGAAATATGAAGAACTGGGTGGTCCCATTGGATGTCCTATGGATTATGCATTATGCATTACATCCATTATTATGGATTATGCATTATGCATTACATTATGCATTACATCCACTTCTATATGTGGATGTGGTGCTTATATACTGTAGGTGCTTCTAAGTTTTCATATGACACACCAGAGTAAATTAACAGAGTGCTTAAAGTAGCCAACTCGTATCTCAAGTCAGTTCTCACTCTTTATTTTTCTAGGTGAACAAAAGGAGCTGAAATCTTTAAATTTAGTTTTACTACTGGATTCAAGTTAGGCTACTTGTAGGTCCAGATCACAATATAAGGGTCCATAGAAGATATATTTGGCATACTTCTAATGGGCCCATATATGGCAATTACTGAACATAGTAAACTAGGGTATTTCTCAAATGGTTATAGTTGTTTTGTGCCCTTATGTAACTCAGACAGACCCTTGAAATGTGGTGTAAACCTACCCTTAATGTACAAGTGAAAAAAGACCTTTACACTTAATTATATTTCTTACATTTAATTAAATGAGTGTTGGTTTTCTTAACCCTTAGGCGACCCTGGACGCACCCGTATGTCCAGTGCCGCCTCCATGTGTTCAGAGTGGGACCGCGCGCCGGCCACGCTCTGAACCGCTCGTAGCCCGGGACCACGGCTATTAGCGGGCACGGTCCGATCACCGTGCCCGCTAATAAAGTAATCAGATGCAGCTGTCAAAATTGACAGCTGCATCCGATTACTTGATGCAGCCTTTTCCTGGTGTCTAGTGGGGAGGATCCACACATCTTACCCTGTCCGGGGTCAGAGCCGTAATGGCGCTGATCCTGGCTCGGCACTCGATTGCAATGTTTGAATCACCCCCCTTTTCCCATGTTATAAATAAAAATAAATAAATAAACATGTTTTGTATCGCCGCGTGCGTAATCGCCCAAACTAATAATTAATCACATTCCTGATCTCGCACGGTAAATGGCGTAAGCGAAAAAAAATCCCAAAGTGCAAAATTGTGCATTTTTGGTCACATCAAATCCAGAAAAATTGTAATAAAAAGCGATCAAAAAGTTGCATATTCGCAATCAAGGTACCGATAGAAAGAACACATCATGCCGCAAAAAAAAAGACACCTCACACTTCAGCCCCATAGACCAAAGGATAAAAGTGTTATAAGCCTGGAAATAGAGCGATTTTAAGGAACATATATTTGTTAACAATGGTTTGAAGTTTTTACAGGCCATCAGATACAATGAAAGTTATACATGTTACATTACATATCGTTGTAATCGTAACGACTTGAGGAACATATATAAGAAGTCAGTTTTACCCCAGGGTGAACGGCGTAAAACGAACACCCCCCAAATAAAAGAATTTTTTTTTTCAATTTCACCATACTTTGAATTTTTTTTCTGGTTTCGTAGTGTACTTTATGAAAAAATTCAGCCTGTCACAGCCTGTCCAAAACGCAAAAATTGAAATTGGCCGGTCCTCTAAGGGTTAAGTATATGGCACAATGGCCTTTTCAGAAAAAAAGATGATTTACAATGAATGATTCAAAGTCTATCTACAGTTTTTGTGGTTCATTGAATAAAACATTCAAGAAATGCATAAATAGTAATTCAATAATATATTATTAATCGGGGACTTGCTCCAGCTTGCAGCAGGAGATATCTGAAAATGGAAAAGGGAAGCCTGGGGGATTTCAAATTCCCCGCGGTTACCATGAAATTCCCTCTGCTTTACGTGAACTGCATTTGGAAAATATGTAATTCCTATTAAATGAGTCGCTATCTCTATCATATGTGACAGAGACAGGAGAGACGTTTTATTTTGTCACATAGATATAATAGATAACCCCTGTTATCCTGGGAGGCTGTTAAGAACAACCCAGCAGAGGTTGATGAGGCATTTGTACATGTCAGTCCTCAAGACGCAATTGATTCTCTATAGTACCTGCAAGATACATTTTAATAGACAACATTTCACTCAGTGTTCATATTTTCATATTATTTGGCTCATATTTGATTTCTGTTATATATTTTTTAACAATCCATTTCTTCGTCGTGCTCCTTTAGTTCTCAGCTTTCTAATAAGATTTTCTCAGTGTGCAGCCAGCCTGCCTTGGAGGTAATTTCAGCATTACAAATACAAATAATAAAGGAAGGTTACATAAGGTCTTCAGTCAAGAGACTGCAAAGTCCCTCCCCTCAATGAGAGAACATATTCTCCATTCAGACAAAGGTGAATATAAATTCGCCATGCAGCACTCTGAACAAAAAAAAAATTAACACATTCATAAAAGTAAGGCCTGCTTTCTTTCATGTATTGAAGCAATGGTAACTGAGAGATGGACAATATTGAAATCATGTAATGCATCATAACTACAGAAAATTGATACAATCATGTATGTTACAGGAAATATTTATTTCATAAGAACTGCAAATGCTTGGTGAATAGACCAATATTAACATATGTTCCAGAAAGTCGAACACTAGAAATGTCAAAGACGAGAACTATATTATGAGTTCACCATGTAGCATTTATTAGAGGTTAATATAATTACATATATTGGATTTTCCTTTAGGCCTTGATGTTATACATTAAGCAAACCTGTAAGCAGGTCCCACAATATATACTATACTGAACATAAAGCGAAAATGGGAGTTCTTTTGTCCTGGAAGCTGACTAGTTCTCATGATTATAATACTTTCTATCGGGCAGGCAACAACTTCTGTTACAGGTCGAAAGCACCAACCAGGGACCTTGTAATACCTAAAAGAAACATCTGGTAATATTAGTGATAGAAAAATATATTCTAGGAAAAGGGAGCATGTTACTCATGTTACTGTGCTTTCCATTCATTGTATCATGGGCTGCAAACACAATTTAATGTCAATCCGACAATGCTGTTATGGTACAAGAACAACAAGGTGATTGTTAATGTATTATATAGTAATGGTAATATATATCATTCATTCATTGGGCATTAAATTGCTCTAGTGCAAAAAGTCATACGCCTGTGAGAAAAACATTCAAATTGTGTTTAAAATGACAGAATACTGGCGTGTCCACCCTCACCTTTCTACTAGTTGAGTAAAGTATTCAAATTTCTCATGCAAACAGAAGCTGGTGCAACAGGTGTTGGACCACCACTTTAGATAACTCAGCATCAACCCCATCTTTAGTTACAGTTTCAAAGCGGTCCCATAGAACTAAGATGATTTAGAACTAATCTTCAAAAATACCTAACTAGGAAGTAAAAATTTCAAAATAAAAAGAACAAATAAAAAAATGATTTACATGTCATAGCTATCATTCATCTAAAGAATCTTTGTAATACTACAATACTACACTATGTCAATACTATGTTGCTCATCCTATGTGAACTATGGCAAGCTAATAAACACTTTAAGGTAAATTTATCTTGCACCTCCGTAACGGAATCTGACTGTGATAGTGTTTGTTAGCACTGTCATAGCAATCAAAGTAAATGAATCACATTGCTGCCTTTTGGCAACAACTGTGATTTGGGTAATTAACGTTTGACAAGTAGTAACAATGAAAAGAAATTAGCCAACATTAACAGTTGGAGTTACAAATGAATAAAAAAAAAAAAAAAGATAGACCAGTTTACACCCTTATGTGAATGACATAGAAGCTTTCGTAATATAATGATGTGAAGAACATTATAAAATTAACAGACATCTGCCCCTGGCAGTAAAATATTATTTGATTTACTTACAGAGGGAAAGAGCAAAAAGTAAATTATACTGTGATCAAGAGTCAAAATCAAGATTTTAATTAAACTGTTCCTGCCAGTAGCAGTTAAAAACCTAATTTCATTTCTGCCACACAGGCAAAATCTAGATATGAGTATGGAAAGGTTCCTTATAAATATTCAATATAAAATGGATTTTGCAGTGTGAGTTAGTACTGTAGTAACTAATAGAACCCAGGATATCTCTTTCATACCTTTCAAGTAATATGCAGTGCCTTGAATTTACATCTATAGCAAGTTGTGTAGTGGTACAAGGGGTGTCAGAGTTTATAAACATACAAAGTATCTAGAAGCGCCTGAATGGTTATGAAATGACACCACCATAGCACGGAACTATTTTATTATTTTATACAACTCTGAACAATACCTTTGTTTTGATGCCGCCAGGGCTTGCTGTGAGTGAGATGGCCATTGCAAAGGACTAGAGTTCCTCTGATTCCTTTCCCCTTTAACAGACAGTGCCAATACTTACAGATGCCTGCATGACATGTACTATTCTGAAGATTTTAACTTTGTATTGCAGTCCCGGTCCCTAATAAACAATTTGTGCATTTTCAGGTTTAAAGGTAGCCATGTTTTAACTGTTGTGATTCAATTGACTTCAATGCAATGCATTGAAGTCAATGGAACGACAGACGTCCAATGCACACAGTGTATAAAATGACAGACGTCTGCACAGACGTCAAAATAATGATCATGTCAATTATCTCCGGATGTCTCTTGCAATCAGCAGAAGTAATTTATAAGTTGTTCACACACCATTTTTCTTTTTTTTACCGTTCTTTCACCATTTTTACTATTAAATTTAATGAACTTTTCAATTAAAGACACAACCAAAGGCCTCCTAAACTAGAATAATGTACCAACAGCCGTCATTGACAGGCGGCCAAACAGTGAAATGACGTCCATCATTTTAAACTCAAAGTGATGAACGTCATTTTAAATAGAGGAAAAAACGTGTGAACATAGCCATAGTCAGGAATCGGCAGATGACTATTTCCCTTCATCCATTTGCTAGAGGTTATTGGACACCGACAGACTTAGATGCCAAAAGAGCTGATAAACTTTAAACACACCACAAATATAAAACTATGAATGTATTATTCAAATGTAGTCCATGATTTAATTTATCTATTGACTCCGATCTGAATAGAATTTGCTGACTCAGTATAAAACAAATTATACAATTTAGAGACAAAGCAAATCATGAGGGCTGTATACCATATACTTACAAATATTTTGTAATCTGTATTTTCTGTTTAATCCCATTAAGTTCTACCCGTATAAACAGAGGCAACCCTATTCAAAAGTGGATATTAAACATTCCATTATAACCAAAGTAAAGTGGAAATGAAGTGACTGCTTTTGGGCTTTAAGAAAGATCTAATAGGTTAGGTAGCTGTTTTATCTTGAAAGAATAAAGGCTCTCAAGCATTCAACAGCTGCAGTACTTGGCAATGTTTCCATATCTCTAGTGCTCAACAGTACAAGTGCCTCTTGTATCTCTTCAGTCCCTTAGAACTGACAAGGCAATGAGTACTGATCTTTCTCCCTCAGATATGTTTCTCTGTTTTTCACCATCCCCCAAGCTTTGAGTTCCTCAAGAGTTCCATATCATAAATATTTCAGACAAGTTTGGTAAAAGTTCATAGTGTCTAAACATAGAAATACAGTGAAGCTAAACTTAAAGGCAAAAAAACCCTGTAAATTCTCCACATAGTACATTCAGCTTTGCGAGATAAAATGCATACTATCTTTCATTATCTACATATGGATGCAAAATTATTGTTTTAATTACAGTCCTGCCATAATTTTAATTACAACAATGCAAATGTGTTCTCTGTCACTTTTTAAAAAAAATCTAAAACAATAGTTTGTGCAGTCTCCATCCCCCAGTTTGTTTGTTTTTATCATTCTTCTGTGCAAAATGCCTTGTATCTGCCTTCTATTTTAAGTCTGTGAGTCTGTGTAAGCTTTCACCCAGGGTTTATCTCCCCACTTTCTACTATCTGAGCTGGTCTGTAGACCCTACACACCCACTGTTTAATACTAAGAAATTCCATCTAATGGATTTATTTTACTCAAAGTAGCAGTTAAATTCTAGAAATGAAATTTTTTAATTTTCAACCTTTCTATTTGGAAAGTTGCTTCATTTGCCATTCATTTAAAAAAAATGTGGGAGCAGTTGTCCATAGTAAACCAACAGCTGTCATGAACATCTGAGCATCACAGTTCTTAAAAGGTTGAATATAGTGGTTGACTAGAGCGGCTGAAAAGGAAAATGTAGTTAGAAATGACACCAAAGTACAAAGGTGTCTACCTTAGCTGTCTCCAAATAACCTGTACAACACTTCTATGTAATTCTTCTATGAAGATCCAATAAAACATACTTCAACCTGAGAAGAATCCTTTTACTGGCTTGTAATTATAAGTATTGATATTTCGCTAGCTGGGTCACATCCCTGACCTACCACCGAGCAGAGAATAAGAGACGGAATATAAATATTGCTCCAACATCACGTTTTGTTGCTTATTTAGAGAGCGTACTGCTTTAGCAGAATAAAAATGTTGATATTTCTTCTTAGCTTCACACCAAAAGGAACAATTGCCAGCCAGATTAACATTGAAATTTGGACTAATCTGTGTTTGACTAAAACCTTTCTACCGTGACTTTGTGTAAAAGGATTCAATTACAGTGCGCAATGTTTTGTAAATAACTATCTCACATAAAAAGTTAATTAATCAGGGCTGTGTCAATTTCCTTGTGCCATGTCAATTTGCAGCAAGGTAATTAATCACTAATCGCCCAGCGTGAAGCAAGCGGAGGGACAATTCACAAGTCATTTATTGTCTTTTTGTAAAACAAATTGTAACACTGAGTCGTGAAGAAACACATCTTGCCTTTCATAATATTTTTTTATCATGTTTTTGCATGTTGTAATAGACCGCAGCAACAAGCAGTTGTATTTCTTTTCAATAAGAATAATAAAGAAACTAATGGGAGCAGATTGATTGCCCATTGCTTTCCTGTTATGTCAGTTTTGAGATTACATTGAAAAAACGAACAGTGAAAAATGACTTTTCCATGTGTGGAATGGTGATTAGGCCTGTTCATTAATTAGAATTTTTTTTTTGTTTTGTTTTCCTTCAATGCATTTTAAATGAGAGGCTCCTTTATGAAAAGCAAAAGAGCTACATAAAATATAGACTCATGCTATGGTTTTATCCCATCACTAAGCAACATGATTAAAATAAGGCTGTAACTTTAGTGCAACAGTAAAAATTATTGTTTTAATTATATCAATACTCCGATTTCATTTCCAATAAACTTGAAATGAAGTTTGTTTTAAATGACACCCGGCTGTGGAAAATAATCAAATTAGCCCCGATGGTATTTGTGGAGTTTCTCTATTCTAGGCACATCAATAATTATTATTGTAATTTTACAGTTGATTGTATTAATTTAAAAAAAAGAGCTAAAGGTAATATAATGATATCATTTCAGCATAGTAATCGAATTTGCACAGTTTGACGTGGCCAATTATTAGAGCACATTCATTGACCTAAGTATAAGTACAAGTAACAACTGGTCTATGCCAATATACACATTACAATCCCATAGAGAATCATTAGTTAAATATATGCCTTTAAAGAAAAGCTACCATCAGGTATATTTGCTTTAAGTGTTGCACATGAATAGAAAAGTGCTGGTGCGGGGAGGCCAGTTCCGCAGTCCTTTTTTTGAACCAGGGCCTGGTTACAGTGCATGGCGCCGGTCTTTTACCAAGCACCAGCCCGGCACTGAAGGCGAGCCGGTCTGTACCCAGTGGGAGGAAACCTCTCTCCTCTGTGACGCGTCCGCTTTTTTTATTTAAGAAGGCATCAGTTTTTGCCACAATAAGTTTGACTTCAATGCAATGCATTAAAATCAGTGAAATGATGGACGTCCAGTGCACACAATGTATTAAATAACGGACGTCGTCTGTGCGGCCGTCAAAATAATGATCATGACAATTATTTTTGGATGTCTTTTGCAAACACAGGACATTATTTTGAAGGTGTTCACACACTGTGTTTCTTTTTTCACCATCCTTTTCACCGTTTTTAGTATCAAATTCAATAGCTTTTTAATTAAAGACACACCCAAAGGCCAATTAGTCCACCTAAACTAGAATAATGTACTGACAGCCACCATAGCACTGACAGGTGGCCAAACAGTAAAATAACAGACATTTTTTTTTTTTTTTTTCAAAACCGGAGAGGGAAAAAATGTTGTGGGAACATAGTTTTCTTGCTATAATTGCTTTTATCAGCTTTTTGATACCTACTTTACAACAAATGTCTTGGATAAAGACACAATCTACTGGAGCAGATCCTACTCTGTTGTATTGGAAAGTTTTCTAGGCATGCTCTATGGCCTGTGCAGAGGTCAATGTGTAGAGAGTAGGGAGGAAGAGCAGAGTATCTCTTATCTATCTTATCTTGTCCTGGCTTATTCAAATACTGGCATCACTTTTCAGTGTAATAATGCTCGTGATTAAGAGGTCGCTGATAATATTATCTTTACACTATAGGGAGTGTTAACTTATTATTAGGCATAGTGGTCAGAATGAAAACTGCAAGATTTAAGTTAGAATGGAAAAATAAGGAAAGGAAACACTAAAAAAAGATAATTTTCTGATTTGTTACTGTACCATAGCAATGCATGGACCTCTTTGGTCTTCGGTAAAATTGCAGATGACAACATGTTATTGGTTCATTGTCACATGAATACCTAAAATCCATTAACATGGTACATGTGTTCAATGTGATCATGATTATTATTTACGCCCATATTTTCAACGAAAAATAAAAATACCCGGGAAAATGATTTCTAGGGTATAAGAACAACATTGTACAGAGACAAAAAAGCGTAACACAACAAAGTCTATACTGAAGTTAAAACAAAGATTTTAAATTTTACAATTGCCAACAAATTAGTGGCTTAGACAGAGCTTTAATGTCAGACGTCATCATCGTTCAGCAGGATAAAAAGGCAATAATACACCTAGGTATTATAAAATTCACTATAACACTCATTAATGTACTTTTTGACATCTTTTCTGTCTCACGGTATTATTCAGAGATCTTTTCAGAAAATGAACATATTGTATTATGTAAAGGCCTGAACTTCATAACAATCTTCGAACAGCTGCAAGATCTGATCTTTAGCTCTTGATATTGTCAGTCAGTATGATACAAATGATCCTATTTGTCCCACCCCAGCATGCGTCCTATTTTACCATTCTGTTTCTAATTTATTGTCCAGCATCTCTGATAGATTGTCCCCATAGGTGTTCTCTTCTGTGCAAACCGTAACAGTGATATGAATTTAGTTTTGTGTGTTGCTCTAATTTCATCTTTGATACTTGTTTGTTTCAGATGAAATTTCCAATCACAAATTAACTCCATACTGATGTGACCTAGATACTTTGTGAACACTTTGCTGTATAATGTGTTTCTATGTGAGAACAGATCAGTGGAGTATGCATAATGTGTATTTATAACTCGGGTTGATGGCATACCTTTCTCTAGGCATATGGTATTCCCATGCAATTTCTATCATTGCACACATTTAAGGAATAATTGTGTTTTACTACAGTATGCTTTTATGCCATTAAAAGTCTATGGTAAAATCTTACCCCTGTTGGTTTTTACATTTGTATACCTTTTGTAGCACTTAGATTTTTTTAATGTACAGTAGCCTTTAAAAAGTAGCCTACAGTAGCCTTTAAAAAGTTTATTACATCATTAAAAGATTGTAAACAATAAATAATGGTTTACATGTATTAAAATTATTTCTGTGAAGAGATATGACATTCAGTTACATAGTAGGCTATGTTCACACTGTGTTTAAAATACAGAAAAGGCATCTGCCTTTTCTATTTAAAAAAGGTGTTTGTTATTGGCGCGATTTAATTGATTTGAATGCAATGCATTTAAGTCAATGGAATGGTGGGCGTACAATGCACACAGTGTATTAACCCCTTCCTGTCAGTTATACCTATATATACGTTCCTACTGCACATACCCCATGCAGTAGGAATGTATATATACGTTCCTGACTGAGGGGCTTACTGATGTGTGCAGGACTGTTGCAGTGAAAGTGGTCCCGCACTCATCAGTGTGTCCGTGGCCGGAGGCAATGAGAGGCAGCTGCGATCCCACAGCTGCCTGCCATTAACCCCTTAAATGCAGCTATCTATAGCGATCACAACGTTTAAGTTACTCAGTGACAGAACTCGCTTGTCACTTACCTCCGTCCTGTCGTATTGGCGATCTGTGAATAGCGTTTGCTCTCAGGCAGGCTCTATGCATAGATCGCTGATAACACTAATATATGCTATGCTATGGCATAGCATAGATCAGTACATACAATCTATTGATTGCATGTTTTACAGTGAAAAAAAGTATAATAAAAAGTTCTTAAAAGTATTAAAAAATCCTCTCCCAAGAAAAGTTTAAAATACCCCCTTGGCCATTATAAAAATAAAAGTATTAAAAAAATAAATTAAAAAACAAATTACATATCGTAGCATGTGGAATGGTCCGATCTATTAAAATATACCATTATTGTTCCCGCGCGGCGAACGGCATAAACGGGGGGCGGGGGGGTGGTAGGATTGCTGATTTTAAGAAATTATATATCAGAAAAAAAATTATAAAAAGCAATCAAAATTTTTCTGTTACACTAATATGTTATTAATAAAAACTAGAGATTATGGCGCAAAAAATGACACCTCAAAAGGCCCTGTAGGTGAAAAAGAAAAAGCGCTATGGCTCTTAGAAGGCAAGGAGAAACATTGCATTAATTTAACCCGGAAATTCGTGCATTTAAGGGCTCGGTCTTGAAGAGGTTAAATAATGTCTACGCAGTTGTCTAAATAATGATCATGACAATTATTTTTGCAAGTCTTTTGCAAACACGAGACTTTTTTTTTAGTTGTTTTTCGTTTTTCATCATCCTTTGGCTATGTTCACACAACGTCAAAAATAGAGAAAGGCTATGTTCACACAACGTCTTTTCCTCTCCGTTTAAAATTAGGTCCGTCATTTTGAGTCTAAAATAATGGCCGTTATTTAGCAGCCTGACCTCCCCTTAGTGCACTGACGGGTGTTTGCACATTGTACTAGTTTGGGTTACTAATTAAACTTTGGCTGTGGCTTAAATTAAAAGTCCGTTGAATTTAATAGTATAAACGGAGACAGAACGGTGACAAAAGGAAAACTGTGTGTGAACTGCAAATTAAAAACGTCCGCTGTTTGCAAAAGACGTCCAAAAATAATGATCATGTTCATTATTTTGACGCCCGCGGTAAAAACGTCCGTTATTCAATACGCTGTGTGCATTGGACGTCTGTCTTCCCATTGACTTCAATGCATTGCATTGCAGTCAGTTAAATCTCGGCAAAACGAACATTATTTTAAATATAAAAATCGGGCGGACGATTTTGCTATTTAAAAAAACGTCCGTTTTTGTTGTGATTTAACTGACTGCAATGGCAATGCATTGAAATTAATGCACACCCTGGATTAAATAACGGACATTTTTACCGCGGACAGCAAAATAATGAACATGATCATTATTTTCAGACGTCTTTTGCAAACAGCGGAGGTTTTTTATTAGTTGTTTTTTCTTTTCTCAC